>NW_024367428.1:119272-120273 GCF_014805655.1 Passer montanus
GGAGGGGTCTTTGGGCTGGTTTTGGGATTGTTTTTTGTCCCGTTTTGGGCTTTTTTCGGGCTATTTTTGGGCTCTTTTTGGGCTCTTTTCGGGCTGGTTTCAGGCTACTTTCAGGCTATTTTCGGGCTATTTTGGGGCTATTTTCAGGCTATTTTCAGGCTATTTTCGGGCTATTTTTGGCTATTTCCGGGCTACTTTCGGACTATTTTTGGGCTCTTTTTGGACTATTTTTGGGGTCTTTTCGGGGCTGGTTTGGGGCTCTTTTCGGGCTATTTTCAGACTATTTTCGGGCTATTTTTTCGCCTTTTTTGGGGCTATTTTGGGGTTATTTTCGGGCTATTTTCGGGCTGGTTTTGGGCTACTTTGGGGCTATTTTTGGGGCTATTTTTGGGTTATTTTCGGGCTATTTTTTGTCTGGTTTTGGGCTGGTTTTGGGCCACTTTTGGGCTATTTTTGGGCTATTTTCCGGCTCTTTTCGGGCTATTTTCGGCCTTTTTTTGGTCTGGTTTTGGGCTATTTTCGGGCTATTTTTGGCCTTTTTTTGGGCTATTTTCGGGCTCTTTTCGGGCTCTTTTCGGGCTGGTTTCGGGCTGGTTCCGGGCTATTTTCGGGCTGGTTTCGGGCTCTTTTCGGGCTATTTTCGGCCTTTTTTTGGTCTGGTTTTGGGCTATTTTCGGGCTATTTTTGGCCTTTTTTTGGGCTATTTTCGGGCTCTTTTCGGGCTCTTTTCGGGCTGGTTTCGGGCTGGTTTCGGGCTGGTTCCGGGCTATTTTCGGGCCGTTCTCGGCCCTCCCGGGCCCTGACCCCCCGTGCCCCCCAGCCGGTGACTGCCCCGCCCCGGCCGTTCCTCCGGGGGGCTCCATGGAGGGGTCGCGGGCCCGGTTCGCGGTGGAGGGCGTGGTTCGGTTCCGGTGCCGCCCGGGGCTGCAGCTCGTGGGCTCGGCCGAGCGCCGCTGCCTCGAGGGGGGCGCGTGGAGCGGCACCGAGCCCCGCTGCCGAGG
>NW_024367429.1:0-1631 GCF_014805655.1 Passer montanus
CTGAGCCCACCCTGAATCCCAAAATCCCATCCTGAATTCCCAGAATCCCACCCAAAATCCCCTGAGCCCACCCTGAATCCCAAAATCCCACCCTGAATCCCCAAATCCCACCCAAAAACCTTCAGATCCCACCCAAAATCCCCTGAGCCCACCTTAAATCCCACCCTAAATCCCTTAATTCCACTTTAAATCCCTCAAGTCCCACTCTAAATCCCTTTATTCCACCCTGAATCCCCTGAGCCCACCCTACATCCCTAAATCCCACCTTCAATCCCACCCAAAATCCTTCAAATCTCACCCAAAATTCTCAAATCCCACCCCAAATCCCCTAAGCCCACCCTAAATCCTTCAAATCTCACCCAAAATCCTCAAATCCCACCCTAAAACGCCTGAGCCCACCCTGAATCCTTCAGATCCCATCCAAAATCCTTCAAATCCCACCCTAAATTCTTCAGATCCTACCCTAAATCCTTCAAATCCCACCCTAAATCCTTCAAATCCCACCCAAAATCCTTCAGATCCCACCCTAAAAACTTCACAGCCCACCCCAAATCCTCAAATCCCACCCCAAATCCCCTGAGCCCACCCTGAATCCCTTAATTCCACCTTAAATCCCTCAGATCCCACTCTAAATCCTCAAATCCCACCCAAAATGCCTTTATTCCACCCCAAATCCTCCAAATTCCACCCTAAATCCTTCAAATCCCACCCTAAATCCTTCAAATCCCACACAAAATGCCTTCATTCCACCCTAAATCCTTCAAATCCCACCCTAAACCCCTCAAATTTCACCCCAAACCCATCACATTCCACCCAAACCCCTCAAATTTCACCCAAAACCCCTCAAATTCCACCCAAACCCCTCACATTTCACCCCAAATCCCACCCGAAATATTTCATCCCGCCCCAAATCCTTCCTATCCCACCCCAAAATGTTTTTCTCCCCCTCCCAAAATTCCCTTTTTACCCCCAAATCCTTCCCCAGCTCCCTGAGGAGACGCTGCTCCTCGGTCCCGCCTTCCGTGCGGTGCCGCGCGCTGATTGGCCAGACGGCCGGGACGCGATTGGCTGCGAGGCACGTCCGTCAAAGGGCGGGCGCGTGAGTTCGGCCGCCTCGGCCAATCAGCGGGGGCTTCGCGGGGGCTTCTGGGTGTTGTAGTTCATGGCGGCGCTCAGCCAATCAGGCTCGCGGTGGCGATCACGTGGCGCGGCGCGGGGCGCTGATGGGAGTTGTAGTCGCGCAGGCCGCGCGCGGCTCTCTCCCGGTTTTTCCCGTTTTTCCCGTTTTTTTCCCCGCCGCTCCTCTCGCCGCCGCTGCCGGCGCGTGCAGGCTGTGACGGCCCGGGATGGCCCGCACCAAGCAGACGGCCCGGAAATCCACCGGCGGCAAGGCGCCGCGCAAGCAGCTGGCCACCAAGGCGGCCCGGAAGAGCGCGCCGTCCACGGGCGGCGTCAAGAAACCGCATCGCTACCGGTAACTGGGAGCACTGGGGGCACTGGGAGGGACTGGGGGCACTGGGAGAACTGGGGATACTGGGAGGAGTGGGGGGGACTGGGAGCGACTGGACTGGGGATACTGGGGGACACTGGTGGGACTGGGGAGGGAACTGGGAACACTGGGAGGGACTGGG
>NW_024367430.1:0-1629 GCF_014805655.1 Passer montanus
TTGGGGGGGATTTTGGGGGAGATTTGGGGGGGTTTTGGGGATTTCAGGGATTTTTGGGGGGAGAGTTGGAGTTTTTGGTTTTTTTGGAGGGGGTTTTTTGGGGGGATTTTGGGGGAGATTTTGAGATGATTTGGGCTTTTTCTTGGGGTGTTTTTGGGGGGAATTTGGGGTTTTTCAAGGAGGATTTTGGGGGGATTTTTGGAGGATTTTTAGGGGGATTTTGGGGTTTTTTGGCTCCACCTTTGCTGTAGGTACTGACCAGAATATAAGGGTATTTTTAGGATATTTTTGGGGTGTTTTTTGGGGTTATTTTTGGGGTTTTTTGGCCCACCTTTGCTGTAGGTGCTGACCAGGTTTATAGGATATTTTGGGAAGGATTTTTGGGTTATTTTTGGGGTGTTTTGGGGTTTTTTGGCCCACCTTTGCTGTAGGTGCTGACCAGGATTTAAGGGTATTTTTAGGGTATTTTTGGGTTATTTTTGGGGTGTTTTTGGGGTTTTTTGGCCCACCTTTGCTGTAGGTGCTGACCAGGTTTATAGGATATTTTGGGGAGGATTTTTGGGTTATTTTTGGGGTGGTTTTGGGGTGATTTTTAGGTGTTTCTGCCCCACCTTTGCTGTAGGTGCTGACCAGGGTGGCGAAGTTGGCCACCAGGGTGATGGGGGAGAAATCGGCGACGTCGGGGAGGGCGAGGGTGCGGAGCAGGGAGTGCAGGCGCTCGGCACAGAACCTGGGGGAGCCAAAATCGGGGTTCAGGGACCCCAAAAACCCCCAAATCAACCATTTTTTAGGGTCTTTTTGGGGTCCCAATGCCATTTTTGGGGTGCAGATCCCATACTTTGGGGATTTTTGGGGGTTCCAGTGCCATTTTTTGAGTTTTTTTGGGGTGCAGATCCCATTTTTTGGGGGTTTTAGAGGGTCCTAATGCCATTTTCTGCGGTGCAGATCCCATTTTTGGGTTTTTTTGGGGCACTTCAGGCATATCAGAACCCATTTTGGGGCACAGATCCCATTTTTGGGGGGTTTTTAGGGGTCCAGCCCCCTTTGGGGTGCAGATCCCGTTTCTGGGGGTGCCAGACCTGAGGGGCTTGCGGTCGATGCAGACCCTGTCACGCAGCTCCCGCAGGAAGGTCGGAGGGCTGATTAGGGGGATTTCTGGGGTCCCAAACCCAGTTTTTGGGGTGTTTAAGAGGTTTTTTGGGGTGCAGATCCCATTTTGGGGGGTTTTTTGGGGATGCCAGACCTGAGGGGCTTGCGGTCGATGCAGACCCTGTCGCGCAGCTCCCGCAGGAAGGCCGGGGGCTCTTTGGGGGGGGTTTTGGGGTGCAGATCCCATTTTTGGGGTCCCAATCCCATTTTTTGGGGTGCAGATCCCATTTTTGGGGGTTTTTGGGGGTGCCAGACCTGAGGGGCTTGCGGTCGATGCAGACCCTGTCCCGCAGCTCCCACAGGAAGGCCGGGGGGCTCTTTGGGGGGGTTTTGGGGTCCCAAACCCATTTTTGGATTGTTTAAGGGGATTTTAGGGGTGCAGATCCCATTTTTTGGGGTCCTGTCCTCATTTTTTGGGTGCAGATCCCATTTTTGGGGTTTTTTGGGGCTCTTTAGACATATCAGAACCGATTTTTTGGG
>NW_024367431.1:0-1629 GCF_014805655.1 Passer montanus
CTGGAGACCCCAAATTTGGGTCAGATTTGACATTTTTGAGGTGGTTAAATTTGGGTTTTTTGGGGTTTTTCTGGCCTTCATCTTCATCATCTTCATCACCCCCAAACTGGGACTGAACTGGTCCAAACTGGGGCCGTTCCTGATGTTTTTGCGACCCCAAATTTGGATCGGATTTGGGATTTTTGGGATCTTCTTCTGTAACCTCCGAAATGGGGCCAAACTTGGGTTTTTTGGGGCCTTCATCATCTTCATCATCATCATCATCATCATCATCTTCATCCCCAAACTGGGACCGAACTGGTCCAAACTGGGAGAGTTTTTGGGCTCTTTCTTGGCTTTCTGACCACCCCAAATTTGGGTCGGATTTGGGGTTTTTGAAATCATCAAATTTGGGTTTTTTGGGGTTTTTCTGGCCTTCATCTTCATCACCTTCATCACCCCCAAACTGGGACCGAACTGGTCCAAACTGGGAGCGTTCCTGACGTTTTTGCGACCCCAAATTTGGGTCGGATTTGGCATTTTTGGGACTTTTCCAAATGGGACCGAATTTGGGTTTTTTGGGGTTTTTCTGGCCTTCATCTTCATCATCTTCATCATCCTCAGACTGGGACTGAACTGGTCCAAACTGGGACTGAACTGGTGCAAACTGGGGCCCTTTTTGTGCTTCTGGAGACCCCAAATTTGGGTGGGATTTGGCATTTTCGGAACCTTCCGGAACCTCCCAAAACCTGTGCAAAACCCTCAATTCTTCATCATCCTCGTCTTCATCATCCTCCTCATCCTCCTCCACGAACCTCGCCCAATCGGGGCCCTCGGGCGGCCACGGGGCCCCGCCCCCCAGCCCCGCCCCGCCCGGCGGCAGTGGTGTGGTCAGTGGTGTGGTCAGTGGTGTGGTCAGCAAGGTGGGCAGTGGTCAGTGGAGTGGTCAGTGGGGTGGTTATTGGAGTGGTCAGTGGAGTGGTCATTAGGTCATCATTGAGGCCAGTGGAGTGGTCAGCAAGGTGGGCAGTGGTGTGGTCACCATGGTGGTCATTGGAGTGGTCAGCAAGGTGACCACTCCCCTCCCCACCACACTGACCACTCCACTGTCCACCCCACTGCCCATTCCACTGACCACCCCACTGCCCACTGTACTGACCACCCTAGTGACCAGCAGGATGACCACCATGCTGACCACTCTACTGACCATCAGGATGACCACTCCCCACCCCACTGACCGCCCCACTGCCCACTCCAGTGACCATCAGGATGACCACTCCCCTCCCTACGGCACTGACCACCCCACTGACCATCAGGATGTCCACCATACTGACCATCCCACTGTCCACTCCCCTCCCCACTCCACTGACCACTCCCTCCCACCCCACTGCCCATCAGGATGACCACTGACCACTCCCTTCCCACCCCAGTGACCACTCACTCCCCTTGCCACCTCACTGACCACTCCACTGACCACTCCCCACCCCACTGACCAGCAGGATGACCACTCCCCTTCCCACCCCCTTTCCACCTCCTTCCCACTGCACTGACCACTCCACTGCCCATCAGGATGACCACTGCCCACCCCACTGACCACTGCACTGACCACTCCAGTGACCACTCCACTGACCACTGCCCACCCCACTGCCC
>NW_024367432.1:0-1651 GCF_014805655.1 Passer montanus
AGAAATACTTAGCACAAACTGTCTGCTGAGGAGTCTTTAACACTACACTTCCATTTATCCCTTTCCTTGTTTTTACACTGCCAGGATTAGTTTTGTGTGGCTCAGACTAGACTGACCCCAGCTGAGCAAAAAGCTAATCCCATGCATCTACAGACTGTTGTGGTGTAAACCTCTGTTCTGTAAAAAGAAGGGAGGTTTTTACTGATATTTAAACTAGTTATGCAAGCAAAAGCTTTGGACAAGTTTCATGCACCTGGACATAATTAGAGAAATATAAATGACTGGAGAACAGCTCACTGAACAACTGCAATATCTGGCATCGGTTTTAACGTGGGTGGTGGAGAGCCTTGAATCAACCTACAAACCCAGGCCCTGTGGGAAAGCCTCCATTATCTGTCTCAGATTTTGTTTTCATGTATTCAGTGTCCTATGCAGCATGCAGGTAAAAGAAATGTTGATTCCAGTAAACAGATGGCTTTGCCACAGTTTTTTTTTTTATTCTAAACTCTCATTATATGCACTGCTCATGGGAGAAAGCAGGGGGAACACCAAGTATTGGTAAACTATCCACCATGCACATTTTTGTCCAGAGCAGAAAAAAAGTAATAATTTCATTCCCATCAGCTTTTAGAAAGACTATTAACTCCTCCTCTGTAAGACACAAGAAAAAAGTAGAAACTGTTCCTTTTTTTCTTTGCATCAGAAACTCATAAAAATAGGGTATATACCAACAGGTTACAGTTTTTTAATCAATATTCTATAATAATTACGGAAAGGAGGGTGTATATACTCCCAGACAGGAACCAGTGGTTACATATAAAATATATTAGTTTGGTGGTGACTTGAAATATCAATGTCTGTTCTAATTTTAAGACAACATTCACATTAGTATCTGCAGATTTTACTCAAGAATTCTGGTTGTATTTTTTAGGATAACTTATCTTGCAGTGATCTAGGCCAATCTCACAAATGGTCTGATTATGCACTTAACAACACTAAAGTCAAGAGACTTGTCAAAAAATTTTCAAAATTAGTATTGAATTTCTAGAAGGCAGAGCATATGATTGGTTCTTTCTAAAAAGACCCACTGGTGCTGAATTTTTACTTGCATAAAAATATTTGCAAATACATTATTGGCACTCACTTTTAGGAATAAATGTGTATTTTACTATTTCTTTGATCATGAAAACCTCTAATACTAGTGATTACTTTATAAACAGTATCAAGTACAATAAATAAGCCAGGGTTACCATGTTCATCTCTGCTGACTCAATTTTAACCCATCTTTCAACATTTTGTTTTGACTCCCTAATATGAATTTAGCCAGTATTAAAACGTATAAACCAAACAAGTGACTAAATTAAAAGATAGTTCAACCAAACATTTGGAATCCATTCGCCATTTTTTGTTTCTTATCTCTGAATCATGGCCAGGATTACTAGGTTTACAGCTAAGAGGGACCTAAAGAAACCTGAGTTGAAACTCAGTCCAGTGTTGTAGCCTGTGTAACAATGAAGGCACAATAATAATAACATTAATGATAATAATGATAATAATACAGATGATAGTGGGTTGGGATAAATAGTCTGCTTACACTGCTTATACTGCCATACATTTTACTCAGTGAGGTTAGGAGAAGATGCTCTGATTT
>NW_024367433.1:0-1628 GCF_014805655.1 Passer montanus
AGAATGGTACCAATTCCAGCCCTTATTTTACCTTCTTCTGCTGCCATGCACCATATTGTGTCAGACTCATCAATGACCAGGGTTCTTCCAGGATGGGGTGTGCAAGGATGATCCCTCAGCTCATGTGTGGACCTGGTGTGCACCAGGCCAGAGACGTGACTGTCATCCATAGCCAGCCCCTGTCTGCCAAGAGAACAGGGAGCTGCAGCTCTGAGGAACTCAGGGGTGAGGCAGCAAACAGCCCAAATGCCTAGTTTATATCAGTTACTGGTCAGGAGGATTTACTGCTGAGAGATTTTTATCTTCCTGCTTAGAGCTGGAATAAAATAACCCTGGCAGTTTGTTTAGCTGTGAGGAGACTCTCTTCTACAGGTTCCAGCTCTGCTGCTTGTCTAAATTAAAAGCAGAGCCAAACTCTTCTGTTGGTCACATCAAACCAACATAAGTTTCAGGAGTCTGTGGAAGACATAAGAATGTCAACATGATTTCATTTTATAATACTTACAGTCTTCTAATTCACCCATGGGATAATTAGGCCATCACTGACTATATCAAATAACGGGAAAAAGCACTGGAAGTTTTTTTACAGTTAAGTTTTAAAAACTAATTAACAAGTTTCATAAAGAAAACCATTTAGTAAGAATACAGTAATTGAAACACCTCACATCTCTTTGATGATGGAGCCCTGAACTCCAGTCATGTGCAGTGCAGCCTCAGCTCTCCATTTGAGGCCAGAGAATTGCCAAGGCTCAGGGCTGGGATGAGCCTTCGCCCAAAATTGGCTCCAAGACTGATTGGGAATCAATCCAGAGCAGGGCTGACACAAAGAGCAAAGTCTCAAGGCCAAAGCTCACACTTCTAGAGTAAATTATAAAATTGCATTGAATTGGTAATCTTTATTCCTGGAAGAACTAAGACAATAAAAGACACCTTGTCTACTGCAGAGGCTCATTTCCCAGGGCAGATTTGTATCTTGTCACAATAACTAACAACAAACCTTTTCCCTCATATTTTCTGGGACTTCTGACAAGCTCACGTCTTAGTCTTCAGAGGCAAGCTTTGAGCACAGTAGGAATCTCTTCAAGTCACCACCTTTGTTTGCTTCTGTCAAGAACTGCCTCAGTTCCAGAGCAGAGGCTTCTCTCAGCTTCCTTCCACCCCGCTCCACCCCAAGCCTGTCCTGAGCCCTCTCCTGCAGCTGCTGCACTGCCGTGGAGCTGACACCTGGTCTGGAAGAGGCTGAGAAGAAAATCAAGGAGGGTGGACTTTATTAACATCAGAGGCCAAGAAATCTGGGTCCAATAGGAAAACAAATACTAAGAAGTATGTAATTTGAGACTAACAAATATTAAATGAATGGAAAATTACATCTAGTTGAATATTAGGAAGTCTGAAGCTTAATAATGGAGCTCTGTGTATTGTGATGTGTTTTTTCTTTTATTAGTTTGATTTGTAATTTTGTAGTTTCCTTATGCTGTTCCTTTTGTCCCTGCCCTGAAAAGAACTTTCCGCACTTTTCCTTTTATTAGGTGCCAGTTTCTCCCAGAGCCTGCCTCCCCTCGAGAATTTTCAGTTTTGTATTTCTTCAAAGTTTATTACTTCACTGAAACTGTTTTCCTCCCTTGAAA
>NW_024367434.1:0-1626 GCF_014805655.1 Passer montanus
GGGGGTGACAATTCCATGGGGACCTCAAAAATTCTTCTAGGGTGAGGAAAAAGGGGGGAATTTCTGGTGGTCACATCTCAATGGGGTTTGGAGAAACCAATTGAAGGGTGGGAAAGGGGGTCCTGATGTGGTTATGGGGTCTCTGGGACATGAAAAATCCATGGAGACCTCAAAAGTTCCTGTGGGAGGTCTAGGAGGGGTG
This sequence comes from Passer montanus, assembly GCF_014805655.1. Taxonomy (NCBI): domain Eukaryota; kingdom Metazoa; phylum Chordata; class Aves; order Passeriformes; family Passeridae; genus Passer; species Passer montanus. The sequence continues at coordinate 203 of NW_024367434.1, forward strand.
AAATTTCTGGTGGTCGCATCTCAATGGGGTTTGGGAGGACAAGGAGGGATCCCCTATTTAGGATCCCGATGTGGTTATGGGGTCTCTGGGGGGTGAAAATTCCATGGGGACCTCAAAGGTTCCTGTGGGATGTCAATGAACTGAGAAATCTGTGGTGGTCACATCTCAGGGGGGTTTGGAGAAACCAATTGAAGGGTAGGAAAGGGGGTCCCGATGTGGTTATGGGGTCTCTGGGGGGTGACGAATCCATGGAGACCTCAAAAGTTTATATAGGAGGTCAAGGAGAGGTGAAATCGGTGGTGGTCGTATCTCGGGGGGGTTTGAGGAAACCAATTAAGGGTGGGAATGGGGGTCCCGATGTGGTTATGGGGTCTCTGGGGGGTGAAAAATCCATGGAGACCCCAAAACTTTATCTGGAGGGAGGAGAAGGGGAGGAATCCATGGTGGTCACATCTCAATGGGGTTTGGGGGGACAAGGAGGGATCCCCCATTGATGATCTCGATGTGGTTATGAGGTCTCTGGGGAGTGTAAAATCCATGGGGATCTCAAAAGTTTCTCTAGGATGTCAATGAAGGGAGGAATTTCTGGTGGTCGCATCTCGGGGGGGTTTGGAGAAACCAATTGAAGGGTGGGAAAGGGGGTCCTGATGTGGTTATGGGGTCTCTGGGGGGTGACAAATCCATGGGGACGTCAAAAGTTCCTGTGGGATGTCAATGAACTGAGAAATTTGTGGTGGTCGCATCTCGGGGGGGTTTGGAGAAACCAACTGAGGGGTGGGAAAGGGGGTCCCGATGTGGTTATGGGGTCTCTGGGGGGTGACAATTCCATGGAGACCCCAAAAAACTCCTACAGGAGGTCAAGGAAGGGAGGAATGGGTGGTGGTCGCATCTCAGGGGGGTTTGGGGGGACAAGGAAGGATCCCCCATTGAGGGTCCCGATGTGGTTCTGGGGTCTCTGGACAATAAAAAATTCATGGAGACCTCAAAAGTTCTAGTGGGGTGAGGAAAAAGGGAGGAATCTGTGGTGGTCACATCTCGGGGGGGTTTGGGGAGAACAACTGAGGGGTGGGAGAGGGGGGCCCGATGTGGTTGTGGGGTCTCTGGGGGGTGATGAATCCATGGAGACCTCAAAAGTTTATATAGGAGGTCAAAGAGAGGTGAAATCGGTGGTGGTCGCATCTCGGGGGGGTTTGAGGGGACAATTGAGGAACTTTCTGGAAGGGGCCCGATGTGGTTCTGGGGTCTCTGGGGGGTGAAAATTCCATGGGGACCTCAAATGTTCTTCTGGGATGAGGAAAAAGGGAGGAACCCGTGGTGGTCGCATCTCGGGGGGGTTTGGGGCACCCTCGGGACCCTGAGGAGCCGCGGGGAGGGGGGAGACGCTGGGATTGGGGATTTTGGGGCAGTTTTGGGATTTTTGGGGC
>NW_024367435.1:0-1557 GCF_014805655.1 Passer montanus
AATTTCTCCATTTTAAGGACATTTTTCCATGGAATTCATTAATTTCCAGGACATTTTTTTCCTGGGAATTCCTCCATTTTAACAAATTCCAGTTCTAAATCCATAAATCATTAATTTCCCATGGGAATTTCCACTTCCAGAACCGTTTTTTGTGGAAAATCCTCCATTCCCAGGAGGTTTTTTCATGGAATTTCTCCATTTTAAGGACATTTTTCCACTGAATTTCTAAATTTTAAAGACATTTTTCCCATTTTTCCATGGAATTTCTCCATTTTAAGGACATTTTTCCTGGAATTTCTCCATTTTAAGGACATTTTTCCCATTTTTCCCTGGAATTCCAGCTCTAAATCCATAAATAATTAATTTTCCATGGGAATTCTCACTTCCAGAACCGTTTTTCCCAGGAATTGAGGACATTTCCCCCCCTTTTTTCCATGGAATTTCTCCATTTTAAGGACATTTCTCCCATTTTTCCTGGGAATTCCTGCATTTCAAGGCCATTTTTCCATGGAATTTCTCCATTTTAAAGCCATTTTTCTATGGAATTTCTCAGTTTTAAGAACATTTTTCCATGGAATTTCTCAAATTTAAGAACATTTTCCATGGAATTCCTCCATTTTAAGGACATTTTCCCTCAATTCCTCGATTTTAAAGACATTTTTCCTGGAATTTCTACACTTTAAGGACATTTTTCCATGGAATTTCTCCATTTTAAAGACATTTTTCCTGGAATTTCTACACTTTAAGGACATTTTTCCATGGAATTTCTCCATTTTAAAGACATTTTTCCTGGAATTTCTACACTTTAAGGACATTTTTCCATGGAATTTCTCCATTTTAAAGACATTTTTCCTGGAATTTCTACACTTTAAGGACATTTTTCCATGGAATTTCTCCATTTTAAAGACATTTTTCCCTGAAATTTCTTCATTTCAAGTCCATTTTCCCCCAGAATTTCTCAATTTCAAGACATTTTTCTATGGAATTCCTCCACTCCCAGATTTTCCTCCATTCCCAGCCCATTTTCCCAGGAATTTCTCCATTTCAGGGACATTTTTCTCAGGAATTGAGGAATTCCAAGGACAATTTTCATGGAATTCCCCCATCCCCAGGCCATTTTTCTATGGAATTTCTCCATTTTAAGGACATTTCTCCCATTTTTCCATGGAATTCTTCAATTCCCAGCCCATTTTTCCTGTTTTTTTTTCCTGGAACTTCTCCATTTTAAGGTCATTTTCCATTGAATTTCTACATTTTAAAACCATTTTCCCCCAAATTTCTCCATTTCAAGCCCATTTTTTCCCTAGAATTTTTCCAATTTAAGGACATTTTTCCTGCTTTTGCCAGGAATTCCTCCATTTAAAACCCATTTTTCCTGGGAATTCCTCAATTTTGAAACCATTTTTCCATGGAATTCTTCCATTTCAAGGCCATTTTCCCACATAATTTCTCCATTTTAACGCCATTTTTCTCTGGAATTTCTCCATTTTAACGCCATTTTCCCCCGGAATCCCCCCATTCCCATCCATTCCTCCCTCCCCAGCCCATTTTTCCGGG
>NW_024367436.1:0-1512 GCF_014805655.1 Passer montanus
TGGGGGCACCCCAAAATTGGGGAGGGGTCTTGGGGGTCCTGGGAATAATCTGGGGGGTCCTGAGAGAAATTTGGGGGGTCCCAGGGGGACTTTGGGGGGAGTTTGGGGGGTCCTGAGCGGCTGCAGCTGCACATGGGCAAAATTAGGAAGGGAACACATTTGCAGATACATGAATGGCAGCATGAAAAATTCCTTCTCAGTTTTCTGGATGGGATTTGGGGCAGTTGGGGTTTTACATTTTGGGGGAATTTGGGTTTTTTGGGGCGGTTTTTTTTGGGGGGGTTGGGAGTTTTTCGTGTTTTTTTGGGGGGTTTTGGGCGATTTTGGGGGTTTTAAAAGGGGGTTGTTGGGGGGGGGGGGTGTGGGGTTTTTTATCGTTTTTTTGGGGGAGTTTTGGGCGATTTTGGGGGTTTAAAAATATTATTTTTTTGGGGGGAAGGATTTCTTGGGCGGTTTTGGGGGGGATTTTGGTGTTTTTTGGGGTTTTTGGGGGTGTTTTGGACTATTTTGGGGGGGGGGTTGGGGGGATTTTGGGGGTTTTGGGGCTTTTTTTTGGGTTTTTTTTTGATTTTTTTGGGAGGGTTTCAGGGATCCGCGGGTCGATTTTGGGGGGTTTCGTGGATTTTTGCTTTTTTTGGTTTGTTTTGGGGTTTTTGGGGGTGTTTCGGGATTTTTAATGGGTTTTTTTGGAGGAGTTTTGGGGGAGTTTTGGGCGTTTTTGGGGTGGTTTTTGGGGTCTTCTGGAGATTTGGGGGATTTTGGGGGGGGTTTGGGGGGGAAATTTGGGTTTTTGGGGAGATTTTGGGGTGGTTTTGGGGGGAAATTTGGGTTTTTGGAAGGTTTTGGGGTGTTTTTTTGAGGATTTTTGGGATTTATTTTATTTTGGGGGGATTTTGGGTTTTTTTGGGGTTTTTTTTGGGGTCCCCCCCTGATTTTCGCCCTCCCCAGAATTCGCTGAGTGAAGAAATCGCCAACATGAAGAAAATGCAGGACGAGCTCCTGCTCAACAAGGTCGGGATTTGGGGGAATTTGGGAATTTTGGGAATTGTTTTCATAGATATTTTAATTGTTTTGTGGAAAATGTTACCATGGATAAACTGATACGGAAGTGCACTGATTCATCCCTTCTGAAATTAAGCTTAATGTTTGTTCTGATTCTTCTAAGATCTTTAGTGTTTCCATTCCAGAAATATAATCAAGATCATAAGTTTCAAAATGCTTCAAAAAGCTAAATCTTCCCATTTTACCTCAGATACATTGCTGAGGTCACTAGAATTGGTTGTGGGTTATAGAGAGTGAAAGAATTGGGATTTTTGGGGGGATTTTGGGGGGATTTTGGGAATTTTGGGGAGATTTTGGGGGGATTTTTGGGGAGATTTGGGTGAATTTAGGGGGATTTTGGAGAGTTTTGTGAAGATTTTGGGGAATTTTGTGAAGATTTTGGGGAATTTTGGGAATTTTGGGGAATTTTGGGAGTTTTTGGGGAATTTTGAGAGTTTTTGGGGGAATTTT
>NW_024367437.1:0-1617 GCF_014805655.1 Passer montanus
GGACCCCCCAAAACCCCCCGGGACCCCCCGAACCCCCCCGGGTCTCACCCCTGGGCGGCAGCGCCATGGCCGGGGTTAATCCCGGCTCAGGGGGGATTTGGGGGATTTTGGGGGATTTGAGGGGGGGGCGACCCCCCCGTGACCCCCCCCGGGCTCGGAGGATTCTGGGAATTGGAGTTTCCCAAAAAAACCCGGGAAAAAACGGTCCAGGAAAAGGATTTTTATTCATTAAGGCGATTTTTTTTAAAGGCACAAAATTGGGGGAAATTCTTCAAGTTTAGGGAAAAAGGCACGGGGGGAAAAAAGGGGAAATCCCCCCAAAATCAGGGAGGTGACCCCGAAATTGAGAGGCCAAAAATGAGGGAGAAACGCCCCAAAAATGGAGGGAAAATCCCAGAAAACAGAAGGGAAATTCCGTCAAAAATTCGAGGGAAAATGCCTAAAATTGAAGAAAATTCCCTCAAAATTTAAGGAAAATCCCCCCAAAATTGAAGGAATTTTCCCCCAAAATTGAGGGAAAATCCCACAAATTGAGGGGGAAATTCCCAAAAAAATCAGGGAGAATCCCCCCAAAATTGAAGGAAATTTTCCCCAAAATTCAGGAAATTCCCCCTAAAAATTCAGGATTTTCCCCCCCAAAATTCCGGAGACCCCAAAATTAAGGCAGAACCCCCAAATTTTGAGGAGTCCACCCCAAAAAAAAGCAGCTTGGGGAGGTTTTGGGTGGATTTTGGAGGGGTCTGGGGGGTCCTGAGTGTTTTTTTGGGGGAATTTTGGAGTTTTTTGGGGTCTCAAAAGTCCAAAGGGATTTGGGGTTTTCTGACTGAAATTTTTGGGTATTTTTTGGGGCATTTTTGGGGGGTTTTAGGGAATTTTTCAGAAGCTGTGGGGGGTTTGGGGGTTTCTGAGTGGGATTTTGGGGCATTTCTGGGTGATTTTGGGGCATTTTTGGGGTATTTTCAGGTGTTTTTTGGGGTATTTTCAGGGGTTTTTTTTGGGATATTTTCAGGGTATTTTCAGGTGGTTTTTGGGGTATTTTCAGGTGGTTTTGGCTCTTTGGAAGTCCAGGCTGTGTTTTGGGGTTCTCAAGGCATTTTTTGGGGTTTTTTTGGTGGTTTTGGGGTTCTCAGGGTGGTTTTTAGGGTTCTCGGGTTGGTTTTTGGGGTGTTTTTGAGTGTTTTTTCTGTGTTTTCAGGTGTTTTTTCTCTCTCAGAAGCCCAGGCTGTGTTTTTGGGGGTCTCAGGGCGGTTTTTGGGTGGTTTTTTGGTGTTTTTGGGGTTCTCAGGGTGTTTTTTGGGGTGTTTCAGGGTGTTTTCTCTCTCAGAAGCCCAGGCTGTGTTTTTGGGGGTCTCAGGGCGGTTTTTGGGTGGTTTTTTGGTGTTTTTGGGGTTCTCAGGGTGTTTTTTGGGGTGTTTCAGGGTGTTTTCTCTCTCAGAAGCCCAGGCTGTGTTTTTGGGGGTCTCAAGGCGTTTTTTGGGTGGTTTTTTTGGTGTTTTTGGGGTTCTCAGGGTGTTTTTTGGGGTGTTTCAGGGTGTTTTCTCTCTCAGAAGCCCAGGCTGTGTTTTTGGGGGTCTCAAGGCATTTTTTGGGTGGTTTTGGGGTGTTTCTGGGTGGTTT
>NW_024367438.1:0-1614 GCF_014805655.1 Passer montanus
CCTTTTAAATCTATTTAAATTTATTTAAACGTATTTAAATTTATCTAAATGCATTTAAATGTATTTAAAATTATTTAAATGTATTTAAATTTGTCTAAATGTATTTAAATTTATTTAAATTTATTTAGATTTAGTTAAATGTATTTAAATTTCTTTAAATGTATTTAAATTTATTTAAATTTCGTTTCCTCGTGCAGGCGGGCGGCTCGCTGTGCGGTTCCCCCGGCGAGGAGGAGCTGTGCCGCCGCTGGCTGCAGCTGGGCGCGTTCCTGTTTTATCTAAATGCATTTAAATGTATTTAAAATTATTTAAATGTATTTAAATTTGTCTAAATGTATTTAAATTTATTTAAATTTATTTAGATTTAGTTAAATGTATTTAAATTTCTTTAAATGTATTTAAATTTATTTAAATTTCGTTTCCTCGTGCAGGCGGGCGGCTCGCTGTGCGGTTCCCCCGGCGAGGAGGAGCTGTGCCGCCGCTGGCTGCAGCTGGGCGCGTTCCTGCCGCTGGCGCGCAGCCACGGCCTGCGGCCCGCTACGGTGCGGAAACACCCAAAATCTGAATTTCTGCACTCCCCAAATTCCCATTTCTATACTGAAATACAACCCAAAATCGCGAATTTCGAAATTAAAATCAAACCTGAAATTCCGAATTTCTAAATTAAAATAAAACCTTAAATTCTGAATTTCGAAATTAGAACGAAACCAAAAATTCCGAATTTAGAAATTAAAATAAAATCCAAAGTTCAGAATTTCAAAATTAAAATGAAATCTAAAATTCCAGATTTCTAAATGAAAATAAAAGCTGAAATTCCGAATTCAAAATTAAAATAAAACCTAAAATTGTGAATTTCTAAATTAAAATAAAATCTAAGATTCTGAATTTTGAAATTAAAATAAAACCTAAAATTCCGAATTTCTAAAGTAAAATAAAAGATAAAATTCCGAATTTCTAAATTGAAATAAAATCTAAAATTGTGAATTTCTGATTAAAATAAAATCTAAGATACGCTACGGTGCGCAACCACGGGGAAATCCCATTTCTAAACTGAAATAAAATCCAAAATTGCAAATTTCGAAATTAAAATAAAATGTAAAATTCCAAATTTCTGAATTAAAATGAAATCTAAAATTCCGAATTTCTAAATTGAAATGAAATCTAAAATTCAGAATTTCTAAATTAAAATAAAACATAAAATTCCAAATTTCGAAAATAAAATATAACCTTAAATTCTGACTTTCTAAATTAAAATAAAATAAAAAATTCCAAATTTCGAAAATAAAATATAATCTGAAATTCTGAATCTCTAAATTAAAATAAAATAAAAAATTCCGAATTTCTAAATTAAAATAAAAATATAAAAGTCTTAATTTCCAAATTAAAATAAAATCGAAAAATGCAAATTTCTAAATTGAAATAAAACCTTAAATTCTGAATTTTGAAATTTAAATAAAATCTAAAATTCAGAATTTTGAAATTAAAATAAAAATATGAAATTCTGAATTTCTAAATTAAAATAAAATCTAAAATTCCAAATTTCTAAATTAAAAGATTCTGAATTTCGAAATTAAAATAAAATCTGAAATTCCGAATTTCTAAATTGAAATGAAA
>NW_024367439.1:0-50550 GCF_014805655.1 Passer montanus
CTATTGAGATGTTAAAGCAATGCCCCTCACCAAGATAAGAAGAGTGCCAGAAAAAATTCACAATCAATCCTCCATCTATGTCAACATTGAAATTAGAAAAATGAAGCTATTAAAAGCATCAGGTGCTGGAAGAAAATGAAAATCATGCTCATCAATCCCAAACATTTATTACAACTACTGTCAGGAACAGTTACAACAGAATTGCAATTTCTACTGAAACTAACAGTTGCCATAGAAAACTAAAAGCAGGTGTGAAGCAACCCCTATTGCTGTGACACTGCCATGGACAGACAGACCTTCGATGTTGCTTTTGTGACAGTGGATTTGTGGTGGGATGTTATAATGATCTTCCTGCAAATTCAGCTCACACCTTAATACAGGCACAAATTGCCTTTGCTCCTGGGAATTTCACTGCCTTAAGAGTCTGCCTTACTCAGCCCAAGCACAACCTCCAGTTAAAAGATTTCTTACCTTAAGCACAAAGCATTGGCTTAACTCTTTCCTCTTTGACTTTAGATAGAGGCTTCTGTAAATTCAAGGTGTCAGATCAATACTGAAAGCTTTTAAAAATTCCACAGCAGGTTTACCATCTACTCTGCCTCCCTTTCCTTAGCACTGGCCTTTTAAGTAAGAGAAAATCAACCAGAGAAAAAGCTGCTGATTTACTTCCCAGTCCAGAGCCCCTCACTCAGTCACCCCGCCAATACTCATTTGCTGGTGCCAGCACTAGTGTGTGAAACAAGCTGCTCCTTCTGCTGCATTCAGGATTTCTGCCACAGCTTCTGTGCCCTCTGTGCCCTCAAAAGGACTTGGAAAAAAGACCAATCTACTATTAAATGCTTGGTTTGAGAAAGCCTTTGAATGAACACAAAAGCCACAGTCCCTCACCATTTTTCTGCTTCCAGCCTTTCCACATTAGATGGGGAGAAGGGGGACTATGTTGCTGTGCAAGGTAATCCCTGGGAAGGTGGCATTGATAATGACCATTTAATTTCTGTTCATAAAACCTACAAGTGTTGCTAGGTCAGCAGTAGCACTGTTATCCAGAATGGGAGAAGATGGAAGGTGGTCAAGTAAAAGCTGAAGTAAAATGAAGCACTGCCCTTCCTGAAGTGTAGGAAGTGGCCTGCTAAGAATCAATGGACAGAGCTGCCTTAGAAATCTCCTCCTTCAGTCCTTTCCTCACTGCCTAAGTTGCACACGTCAGCAGCACTGATGCAGGAGATTAAATGGGTTTAGAGTGACTTTGTGGAACAAATGTAATGGATTCCAAAGATTGCTGCTCAGGGCCTCGTGCGCTGGAGTCGCTGCATACCAAACAGGACACTGGGAACAACTGCTGTGATCTGCACTTTGTATTTCCCCACGTTTGCCTTCCAAAAGGCCAGGACAGTCTCCTGCTCTCCACAAGTACAGAATTCACAATTGGCTACATTATCATTTATTTTCTTTCCATCTATTTCTACTTTCTGCACATAAACAAAAAAGGCTCTCAGCTAAAACATGTTGTCCCACTCCTTTCCCCTTCCCATACACCCATCACAAAAACATGCATCACATTTTCCCCATGCTAAATGAGGACTGTAATTGAGAGATATGAGTAAGAATTTAAGGCATTAATTTAATAAAAAATTATTTACCAGATCCATTCCTCAACAGCAGTATTACCAGGATGAAATTCGTTCAAGCCTGATTCAGCACCTAAGTCACTGATAGAACTCACATGTGCTTTGCTGGTACAGCATCAAACAGAACAAAGACCAAAGAAAGCCTTCAGTTCTTCAAACACCAAGCCTGGAAGAGCATTGAGAGAAGCCCCACCTGAGCCTGTCCACATGCCACACGCACACAAAGGCGCTCCCAGGCTGTCCCAGCAGGCACAGAACTGCCCAGGCACAAACCGCTGCCACCAGCAGGCTGAACCCAAACTGAAGTGCCTGGAGCCCTGGAGGCACAAACCAGCTCAGTGTGCCCTGCAAGTACAACACTCCTGAGGCACTACAGCTCAGGGATGAACGACCACAGGAGCAAATCCAGCTCAGGCACCAACCTCCCGCCCAGAGCACCGCACAGGATATGTGGGAGATGTGCTCTGCACACCATGACCAGCAGGAGACCTTTAGGAAGCTCTCAGCCTCTAGTTCTCTGGAAAACCCTTTGCATTTGGTGGATTTTGGGCAGTTGTTTCTGTGGCTATCTGGCCACCAGACAAGTCGGGATGTGAAATAAAAAGAGAACTAAACCCTTTACATCCTAGCAGGCAGAACCACCCATGGGTAAGGAAAATGTCCTAGAACTGAATTAAGTTTTCCTGAACTGTGAAGGCTGTGCGAAGAGTTCATACAAAATATACACACTCTAATTTCTACATAAATGAACTACAAGATCAGCACTAGTTTATGAGTAGTAAATGTAACAAATGGATGGACTCATCCATCAAACTCTAACTGCACCTAAGAACTCAGTATAAACACCAAAGATCTGAAGTAGGCAGCCAAAGTTGACACTGGCTTCACAGAAAATTCCCAGCCCTAAACCCCACTCTCCAAAAAATCCCAAACCAGTGCTCTCCCCACCTAAAAAAACCCCTTAAATGAACAGACAAAACCACAGAAATATCTTCACCACTTGGAACTGTTAGCTCTGCGTTACAACCTTGCCTGAAGTGAGAAAGCAAAACCTTTCCTGAAGTGAGAAAGCAACCACTCCCAAGACAGTGATTTCAGAACTGGATATACCTATCCACACCCCCCAACAGAGCCCCGCAAACTTATGTTCTTGCCAGGAAATGTGAGAAACCCAGGACTTGGGCTACAGCTGGCATTTTCCCCCTTACACACTCAAGTCTGAAAACCCCAAGGAGCTCTAGCACCGGAGGGCTGTGCCAGATCCTACTTCCACACCCTCCAAGAACAACAAAGCTTCAGCTCCCAGCCTCGGCCATGTCAACACTCCCCTCCATGAAGTTACAGATACGAGGACAGATGGTCAACTCCAACATGCCTTTCTGTGCTTCCCTCCAAATGGCTCTGGTGTGACCAGATGGCATTCTGTGTCTGCCTGGTATAAATTACAACTTACAAGTGGCTACAGCTCTGCCAAGAGCAGTCAATTCCACATCCTTTCCGGCACACTCTTTCCCAATGCTGGGATGTCCCTTTCCATGGTGATGGATATCTGATTGAAATCTACCAGAGAGGAAAAAATCCCATGGAAATAACTCAAGTGAGGGAATGCAAACCGTGATGTAGTCATGTGGAGTGCTGATAAGGCACGGGCATGAGCTGAAGGCAAGGACAGAACAAGAAAAATTTAAATGTTTGTCATTGTGAATGCAGATTTGTGACCATGCAGTTTAGTTCCTCCTCTATCAGCAGTCTCTTCATAGCATGCAACTCACTAACAATTTCAGTAATTATTACTAAAATGTCAGAACTGTAATAGAGTCTGAAAGCTCTAAACATCTTAAGGCTAAAGCTAAACATTATCTTGAGATAATAGAGTTGTTCCTCACTGGATTTTCCTTCTGTCTCTTACCCTAAGATATGCTTCTATTTTTCCCTTCACCGGTGTCAATTTCCCTTAATCACTTGTGATTCTGTTTTAGATTTAGGTTTCCACCACAGAGAAAAACAGCAATCAAATGTCAAGGTTTTGTCTTGGTTGAGGAATTTAGCATCCGTAAAAGTAACACCAATAATTCTTATTGATTTTTCCCATGTAATTCTGTAATTTAGACAGCTAACTCCTAATAATCGCAATCTTGTTAGACTAATCATCAGTCTCCCTGGGAAGATCTCCTCACTGCTGACAAAATCCTATCCTTTCTTATAAACTTATCCAAATCCACCAGGAGCGTTTCTGGGAAGTCAATCTGTTTCTTCCTTGTCAACAATGGAACCCACATCACCTACAGGAAGGACAGCTACTCACTTGGTGTTTCCTCTGCTGTCCTTCCCATTTCTGACATGCTCCTTCTGAGCTCACCATGTGTTCCAAGCCACAGAGCTGTAGCAGTGCGTGTGCACTGGGAACACCACCAGGGCTCCTGGTGCTGTAACAAGCTGGGAGCTTTCGTCTCCTTTCTCCTCTACTTCTTTTTATTAGCTCATCCCTCCTTCTGCTACTGACTTCTCTGTATCACTGGCATCATGGATGCTATTGTTTCTCTTTTACTCTGCTCTCAGTTTATTTGATTTTGCTTCTTTTCCTTACTTACAAATTACTGCCTTAGGAGAAAGAAATGTATTGAACTTCTGAGCCAGTCTTATCTATTTTGGTGCAGTGGTTGTTCATTTATTAAATCAAGTTCTCTCCTTGCTGTGACTGCTCCTTCTAAGTTTTTGATTTCCACAAAGCTGTTGTTTACTACTGTGAGTAGCACAGAATGTGGCCACAGTCGGTAGCAGGACGGGCTCAAACAGCAAACAAGCCTTTACTCTCAAGTGCTGGTCAGCTGGAGGCCCAATTCCGTACCACAATGGAAGGCAGAGTAGGATATGGACTAGAGAATGGGAGCACTTGACAGGCAAAGTCATTACAGGTTATCTTTCGTGTACAGAAGTAGGAAACATCCAAAGCATAACAACTTCCTCAGATCAGTAATTCTGTAACACTTTTTCACATGAGGGCTCTCTAATCCACCCAAGGCAGCCTAACTCTGATTTCACTTCTCACCCTAGGGGATGGGAACAGCACCTTCTCTGCCCCTCCAGAAACCACAGCACCAATGGCCTGGAGCCCAAGAGTTTTCACCTTTGATAGCTCCTTGGTTAGCATGTTTTTTTCCTTCTGGATCTAACTTTTCCACTGATTTCACTATCAGCTTATTTTTGCTTTCATCAATTAATTAAACAAAACAGACTAACCTGATGTAAAAAGTTAACACTCACAAAGTCATGAGATCTAGAGAGGAATCTCAAGAAAATTTATTTCCATCCTTTAAGCTCTGAAAACTTATTATCTCTCACATAGCCAAACACATTTTCAAGCAAAACTAATGTAACAGAATTAAGTGTTCTCTATACAACACAAACCTGTTGATAACAGTTCAAAGACCTTCTAAGGAACAACAAAGTGCAGGACATGTCATACACCTATTATCACCTAAAATAAGAAAACATGAACCAAAAGCCAAAATAAAAATGAAAAGAGTTATGAATTAATCTGGTTATGTCCAAGCTCTGTCAAGTGCAGCAAATCTCAACAGTACATTTTTTCCAGCAGAAATACACTGACATGTTGCTAATTTTTCCAGGCATCAGAGGAATACTATGGAACAGAAGTTTTAATTATAAATGCAAACACACCAAAACACTGTGGACATTTAACAAACACGGGGGCATCAGTATGCCCTCCTGCATGCCACTTAAGAGATGAAGACAGCACCCAAGAACTCTCTTCTTGCTGCAGAGGTGCAGCATAAATTTTCTTATTGGTGCTCCTAACTGTGCATCCCTGAGATCCATTCCTATCCCCACAGGAGTCATCAGAACACAGTTCAGTTTACTTGTTTAGCTTTTTAAGACACTGAATACTCCCTGGCCTTCATAGAAATATGTCACATTGAATTTTAGTGCCTTGCACTTCTCTGTACACACACAGCAACACATGTTAGCTTGCCCCCTCTCCTCCTCTCTCCCAGCATCTGTCCATAAACATGTAATCCAACAGCAACCAAGAGCCTTAGATACTGAAATCTGACAAGTCAGGTGGTGTTTGTAAATGCTTCAGTGACTCTGTGGACAAGATCGAACGGTCTGTGGACAAGGCCAGTGGTAAAACTGTAGCAGACAGGTGTAATTGTGCTGCCAATAATTTAATTAGCTTAAATAACACGATCAGCAAACAGCAGCACCAAGTGAGAAAACACAGACTGGTTGTTTTTCCTGCTGGAAAGGCACAGGGGCTGGCAGGGAAGAAGCACAGCTCACCGACTCCTCCACCACTGCCATCACTGCAGCTGCTCTTGCACACTGGCTGAGGCTGGAGCTGTGTGAGGTCTGTGTCTGTACACATTGCCGGTGGCAAACTCTGCACAACCGGTGGAGGGGCAGAAAGGCAGCGTGATGCCCATCACTGATCAAGAAACACGGCAGAAACGCCTCTGCATTTGGCCTCCCTTCTGAAAATGGAAAGAGCAAGAGAAAGGAGATGCCTCTTGCCCATCTGCAGCATGCCCCAGCCCAGCACACTTAAGGAAAAGGTCAGCATGTTGCTCTAGTCAGAAATAACCCAACTCGTTATAATGCCACCAATAATTTGTAGGTGCTCTACAGTAAAGGGAAGAGATCTACACAGGCTGTTGTTTCTCGCACAAACTGCAAGCACCACCTTTGGCACTGGATTCTATTTGAGCTGCTGAAACAATCCCTGGTCTTGATTTAGGTTTTCCATAAACTGTACTTCAGGTGGGAATTCAGCAGACATTCTGTCCTGAGGACAGAGTCTTGTTTGAAATCGAAAATACTGCCATTCCCTACTAGCTGATTCACAGTTTGGAGAAAACAACATAGTTTGGGTGTTTCAAACCTCATTTCAAGTGGCACTTGACATTTTCTACATGAAGAATGGAATAAAGCAAATGCTGAAGGACTTGTGAGCTCTCTTAGGCTTGATAAGCACTACTGGAATTTTGACTATTTGGCCTAGTTTGGGTTGGGATGAAGTTAATTTTGTTCCTAGTAGCTGGTGCAGTGCTGTGTTTTGGATTTAAGATTATGATTAGCAAAATGCCATGTGGTGTATACCAACATTGTTTGTCTCTTCTATGCAAAAAACCCCTAGACCGCCTCAACTCTTTGGATCAGCTGACTGGTTCTTGTTCAGTATTCCAGTCTTGATTTAGAGTAGCTCTACTACGTTTTCCAAATACTCAAACTGCCTGCTGCAGTATTTAGACACAAGTTGTACATGTATTTCTTTCCATCTTAATGTTTGGCAAGCACAAAGACAAATTCTTGAAAATAACTAAACACAAACAAAATATTTTGTAGCAGCCCTGAGAGTGAACCTGGCTGTTGGTTTTCACATCTCTGACAACATTAAGGGAATTGTCCCTTTGGGGAGAGGGCTCAGCACATGTCAAGAAACTGTGACATGGAAAACAGAAATTCAGTGAGGGAGCCCATTTAATAATAAAATAAGGAAAAGAAACATGCCAGGATTTGAATATTGCTAATTTAAATAAGTATTTCTTTGAGAAATCAAAACAATGTGAGAATGTTTTCAGAGCAAAGCTTTTCTGCAAATTCCTTTTCAGTTTTCACTCATGGTAAACCTGAACTTTGTGAGGTCCAGCCCAGATCCCCACAGTAAAGCAAAACATATACTTGGTAAAATAAAATGGAAAACACAAGGAAGGAATTGCAGTTATTGGAAGATAAAACAGATAAATACAAAGAAACATTTTTACTTTAAACTACAGCCCAGTGAAAATTTTAGGAGGCAGCAAAATTTTCTCCCTTCTGAAATCCCAAATGATATCACAAGTGCCAAATGCAAAGACTCACTGGTCAGTTCACACAGGTGCAGAAACACACAAGGAGAGAAAAAGAACAGGAGAAGGACCCAAAGGCAGAGTAAGCAGTAAAGGAAGTGACTGAATAACAATCTTGGGTGGTTTTCCTTCCGAAAAGCGGACTGCAAGGTCACAGTAGAGGGAATCTGAATCACACATCCTGAAATGCAATGGCAAGATCACCCATGTATTTGAGCAGAGACAAGGACAAGGTCTGAGAAAGATTTGAATTAAGTAAATCGAGATCTTCCAAATGACCTGGACACCAGCACACAGCCCTAGGAAAACAAGCAGAAAACGAGTGTGGTTCTTCACACCAGGGAGTCCATTTGCTGCTACACTCTAGGCCAGCTGCAGCTACGGACAGACACAAATTACTGCCTTGTTAAGAATTAATATTCAAGCGCTCGTTCTAAGTGCACAGAATGGGCACTGTTGCTCAGCAGATACCACAGATGCTATAAACTCCACAGTGAGAAAAACAGTGCCATATCTGAGGCTTCCTGACACTTTCTGTAGGCAGAATTGTGAGTAATTTCCAGTTCCTGCACATTATTGACTCAAGCTAACTGCATGGTCCCACATTTTGGAGCTGCCAGTGCAGTTTGCTGAGGTGCACAATCCCATCGCAGCACTGATGTCATCTCCACGTACAAAGAAGAACTGCTTTTTTCCAGAACAGAAAAACCAGGAGCAGCAATTCCAACATTCCACAAAACAGAACATAAAACAATACACATCACAGCTCCATAGCAGAATTAATTGTTTGCTCTTCAATTTGTAACTGTCATGTAAAGCTAGCTGGTAAACAGGTAATTACTTTTATATTACTGCCTTGAAGACACCGATTATTTGTCACTTACTAAGTTGTTCTGCTACTCCTTTTGCTCTTCCTTGTAGATGCTGAACAGCTCTAGAGTTTACTGCAAGCCAGGCTCCCCAGACTGCACCATCAGAGCAGCTGCTGCTGCCAGATCCATGTCCTGGCACCGTTAGAACACGACCACGGCACAATTACTGGGTTCCTGCAGGATAACCGCCCTCTGATTTAGTGAGTCAGGCTGGCAACTCATATGTTTAGCTTCCTATATTAGCTGAGGTGCAATTATGCAACAGATAAAGTCCCCTTTAATGCAAATGTCATCTCTTTATGACGCTGAATGTGTTCATTAGAACTCTTGGCGTCTGTAATATTTTATGAGTGTTATATCTCCAGGTTTTCAAGGAGAAGTGATGAAGTCATAGAAAGTCTGGTATTTGCTTCCTTCTTCTCACCTTTCATCTTCAATTTACATGGGGTTGCACTAATGCTGTCAATTATCCAAGCATCATTTGGTTTTGGGAAGATGTATTTTCCCTACTGCTTAGATAAGAGAAATGCTCTGAACTGTATCATTTCAATTCTTTACAGCATGCATGAAAATAGAGAAGTTATTGCTGAATTTTAGGACAGTCCTGATTTTATTTATGAAGTCAGTTTTGCTTTCTGTTTTCCTTTTTATCGATAACAACTTGCTATCTTTCATAGGAATTTTCTAGGTCCTTTGTGAAATCTTCCTTGCTATGGTCTCTTGGACAGATTAAGAAACCCAAACCTCTCAATGCTTTACAAATAAAGCTACCAATTAAAGTCTCATACAAGCATGGATGAAAGAAACTTATTTCAACTAAAATCCACAGGGAATATAAGCAATGGACAAAATATAAGGAAGCTGTGCTTTTTCTGTTGCAGAAATTTCCTTCCTAGTGATGCCCTGCTGTGATACATGGCCACCTGGGCCAGCTAAGAGCTTTGACTACAGACCAGCACTGATTCAACCACTGCTACCACACCATGAGGCGCCAATGAATACACAAGTGCCTGAATTATTTCACAGCAAAAACTTCACCAATGCATTTGATGCAATTTGAAGATCACCAACAAAACTGCTTTCCATAAAAGCAACTAAAATTCTTGTTTGCACATAAGTATTTACATGTTTTGGGCACAGGCTGTGATATTCTCGTTCACCAAGCACCCAGCAATATGTTCACAGCCTCCGACCCAATAAATAATGTTTCCATACAATTTTACTGCCATTATAAAGAATTTCAACTTCTAATAAACTTAAAACTCGCTGAACTGTAGACAACCTATCCTTTACTTGGATACAAGTATCTTTTCATGCTGCAGCTAAAATTATTAAAATCCCACAGGGACTAAATTCAATACACAATAAAATGAGAAAAAAATTGTCTATAAAAACTTCCTTACCTGGCTCTCATCAAAAGTGTTGTAAAAAGTTCATGATATATTGTCAATGGGACTTAAATGTTCTAACAGGGGCACATTATATTAATGCTTCATCTTGACTCTCCAGAGAAATGGCAGATTTTCAGTTGTTATTGTTGCTAGTAGTTTGTTTTTTAAATGTCAATATACCTAGTGCTTTAAGAAAACAAAGCCAGTAGTGATCCTCCTCAGTATGAAATACTATAATCCTGGTTTAAATGAAGTAGAAACAAAAGTTCCAAAAGCTTATTTCTACTAAGACAATTACCAAAATGGCTGAAACCTGGTACTTAATTATGAGTCATCTCAAATAATAAAAGTGTAACTAGTTTCCAAGAGAGTCTAAGTTAGGCAGGACTCCAAAGACAACAGTCTTTGGACTACTATGCTTAAAAGCAGCCAGGGAAAGAGTCCTTGGAGCGTGGTGCCAACTGAAGGCATTTTGGGACTCCTGTCCCCAGGGGGAATCCCAGGGGCCTGAGCGCGGGATGTGTGCTCAACGCACCAGAGGAAGAGTGAAGATGCTGGCACTGATCCTCAGTCCCCCCTTCACCGCTGGGATCAGTCAATGCTGGGAGCAGTTTGCCCTCCCACTGCTGGCCCAGGATCCCTCTGCACTCTGTTCAGAGCCCATCCCTGCCCTGCAGCACTCAGCCATCCCTCGGAGGAACACCTGCTTTGTGCTCAGAGATGCCTGAGGGCTCAATGGCTCAGACTTCCCAAGCCAGCAGGAACCCAGACATCCACACACTTGGAGTGCATCCCTGAGTGACAGGTACAGCCACACAGACAAAAGCTGAAAGAAACTCATGTCTAAAAGTAGCAATAAACAGCTACTAGGATTTTAAGAAGTTACCAAAAATATCAGTCAGATAATGGCAGATATTTCAATTAGGAAATAATGATGCAGCTTTTGTAAAGCGCTTGACAAAATCTCAGCATTATTAAGCACCTACCTCACCACCTTTTAAAATCTTACTCAAAGTTATTAAATCCCTTTATGAAATAGGAATAACCACTGTCCTATAATCCAACCCAGACTGAAGCAATTAGTGTAGGACTTCAGTAGTTCACATTACCAATGTAATAGTACATTATTTACCTATCATTTATTAAACTTACCATGGTGAGGAGGTTACAGGAATTACTACAAAAATGAACAACAAAACCCTTCCAAGTCAGAGCCTGATAGTTTGTCTTACTATTTGTATATCTGTCATCCACACTGAAAAACACTTTGGAAAATGAACTGATAACCTTTCCTTTCCAGAGCAGTAAGTATGAGGTAATAAAATCCATTATGTATTTATGTGCCAACTCACCTAGAAACATAAGGATCTTTGTGTTGTGCTTCTTCCACCCTCCCCAACCATCAGGTTTTTTGACAAAGAATCTGACCCTTAGAAAACAGCAAAAAACCTAACAATTATTACAATAAGCCAGGCCAAACTGCAAAGGGAACAATTCAGACTTGTTCATTTGTCTTCCTTTTCCACATAATCATCATTGGGCTCATCACCTTCAGAACATCACCAGAAGGGCTCAACACTTTTTCCACATAAGCAGGCAACAAAAAAAGAAGCTGAGGAAAACGAACATGTTTCCTCAGGGAGAACTCAGGACATCCTCCCCACAATCTCATGCCTTTTCAAACACCCATTCCCGTGCTTCATTCCCCCCTTGGAGGGTGAGAAGTTTTCTGAAAGGAAGTGAGTGCCAGTAGCTGCTGCTGCCAAGGCAGAGAACAGCAACAGGGAGAGCTGAGAGCAACACAGAACCAGCTCACAGACAAGAGAAAACCTACCCTAAAAACCTATGAATAACCAAAAGGATACAAAAGCCAGCTGTGGGTGCTTTTGGTTTGCATCATGGGGTGATCCTGAACTGAAAACTGAAATACAGGAACACCTTTTTGACTGCAAGTACTTCCTGCAATGGTACTAAGCTTTTTATATCTTCAATACTCTTGACTTCAAAACCCACCAAAAAAAAGGACAAAACTGTACTCAAAATGATGAGAATATATACCATCCATAGTATATTCTAACTACAGTAGATGAGGCTGAACATTTGTAATAATTCATCTTGCCTATTAAGCACCTTCAAGCCAGGTTTGGTCACAGACCAGCCAAAACCCCTTTTAATGCTGACTATTCCCCACAGTATCTCCATGTTTGCCCTCTCCCCAGTGATGGCTGTCAGGGCACTGAGGGTTCTGGTTTAAATAAGACCAAACCGATTCTCTCACTGTACCAGGGCATGCGTGTGAAAGGCTGTTTTGGGGGGCTGTGGAAGTGGACTTTTTTTGGTCTTTTATTTTCATTAGTAAACTTTAATTAAATGTCAAATCCAGCTTGGCACTGGAAACACACTGTATGACTGTTATTTGAGGAGAAGCTGTCAGCTTGTCTCTTCACCTGTCAAACTCCATCTGCTCTACGGAGATTAGTCTGGGCCATGGATCACCATTTGGCAGCGTTTTGTTCTGTGCATGGCTCAATAATACACAATGCAGGGCACAAAAGAAGACCACCTATGTTTTGGAGTTACAGTTCCCAAAGAACTTGAGGGTATTTCACCAATTTTCTATGCCACTAAATTACAATAAATATAAAATATTGCTTTGCTTTAAAGCAAAGGAACAAAGAGCAAAGCCATTCACATCTGTCACTCTTCAACCAACTTTCACTATTAGTTGAGCTGTATTTAAACCAAATCCTGCTCTTCCTGAAGTGGCATCTCTATATTCCAGTGGCTCAGTAGACAGAACAAGGTTTTAAAAGCCAGTGTTCCTGGTTTTCTTGAAAACTACTGACTTCACACTGCACAGCCTCAAGAACACCACTTCATTAACTCGCAGTTTTCATTCTCCTACATGGTTACTGTTTTGCAACAACACCTGATCTGCCTTAGGATCCAGCTGCTTAAACTCATTCCTAGCTGCACACATGCAGTGCATTTGATTAGCTCTGCTACTAGGTTTTGGTAAGACCTAATTATCTGCTTGAACTTTTCCCTTTGTCTCATTTATCTACTGCTCTGATCAGCTCTGCATTCTCTCCCACAGTGCCTACACTAATTACATAACTAACTTGGGACCAGAAAACTTGGTCCCAGCTCTGTGTTGCAGTAACAGGAGCTACCCTGAATGGATTATGGAAATAGCAGCCTGTTGTGTCAATATCAGTACAGCTTGTCCCCACTGGGCTATGGATCTTTCTGCCAGAACACATTAAGGTTTAACACCTCTCTTTGATCCACTGGCTGTTTCTCCCCCTTTAAGAGCAGAAGCCAGGATCAAGTGAAGACCCTTGGATAAGCTCACATCACAGCTTGTGGCTAAGGGAAGGCATCTTTGAAGGGTTTAACAGGAATAAGAGAAACACAACAGGGACACTTGTGTGAGAGGAGAATGGAGTATAACTCACTGCAAGCTTCTTCACCTGTGCTGAGCTAATTAAGACCACTTTAAGCACACTAAATGTACCCTAAAGAAAAAATCCTGCATTAGGCACAGGAGTCTGTCATACCACATTGTACATGCAATGCAAGAGCAGAAATAATCTAAGTTTGCTTTAAAGTCCAGTTGTAACTAGGCCATACAAATTGCTCCTTAAGCCCAGCTTGGAACAGAGGGACTCACCAAAGATCAGGATAAACCCCAATGTAACTGATACAAAATGGAGTTCGTAGAAATTCCCAGTTGTTACTGGAACTTTCCCCATTAAGATGTGGGTATGCTACCTCAAAAGGAACATGGACAAATATTCAGAACAGCAGTTTAATTCTGTTAGTTTTATTGGGAAGTGGAAATAACTCAGCAGCATTAATACTTCAGTAATGCATTATTTAAGAGAAAAAAATTAAAGCAGTATATTAATTATATTTCACAACCTGACATAATATTCAAAAAACCAATTTCAGACAAACTACAGGAAAGCTTTAGCAAATCTGAAAGAATTTCTGAAGTGTGCTAAGTATATACAGATGCATACATTTACTCAATATTTAAAAGCCAAGAAAAAGCATGCATCTCTGCCTCAGAAAATGGCCTGAAACTGCCCATTCCAGAACCGACTCTGAATGAGGGTTCATTGAGATCCAGAGTTCAATTCCATGTAGGGCACGGTAACACCCACTTTAATGCAGGAACTACTGCATGCAGATGTAACTTACACAATGCCCTGAGTAGCCAGCCCTGCCCAAGGATGTTCACTGTGCTCAGGATGAACACAAAGGTGAGACAGCTTCCTAATTAGCTGACAGCTTCCTAACTGGTCTTCAAAGTTCAAGTCAAACTTCATTTGAACACCTAACTTCTCTAGCACTGAGTAGACATAACACCACAACATGCAACTCATCTTGCAATAGCAGAGCTCTACTTTAGGGCCAATACTCTTAACTACTGTTTTCAAATATTTACTCCAATTTTGTGTGTTCTGCAGACCATAAGCCATGTGTTGAAAAAACAAAGCATCTCACATGCTTTTTTTCCATTTACATTCACAGTAACTTGTTTTCTTTCCAAATTCAGATCGACAATAAAGAAGTAAACATGAAAGACAGCTGCTTATTCTTTGCATTAGATGTGCACTTGTCTCATCTTCTACCTCTTTATCCCTCTAACAAACACCAAGTTTTCTACCCTGATAAAGTTGGCAAAAATTAAGATGTAGGTATTGCCAAATTGTATTCTCCCTGTAATTAATCTGCCCTCTTAAATCTCCTTAACGTGTGCAGACAACACATGTACATGAAAAATATGTGAAAATTATATCAGAAAATGTCCACATGAACATAGTCTATGAACCTTTTAACATTAAAAACTCCAGCCAGCTCAGCACACCAATCACTCCTGTACATTTACTGAGAAGAACTCAAACTTGTGAAGGAATGCAGACCTCTTCATCCAGACTTGGTATTCTCACAATATCCAGCCACCTCTGAAGTAAGGGAAAACTTCCATGCAGTTTGCCATTAAAATCATAACTGCAGGACATTTACATATGCTGACAGCCTGTACCCTGAGATGCTGAGCAGGAGAGCTGCAACTGGCAAAAGCTTGAAAAATCCTCAGGATCACATTGGGGGTCCCATTGATTGTGCTAGACGTGGTTTTAAAAAGAGGGCATAACATCAAAAGCAGAGGAAATCATCTGTCACCAATACTGGACCTCACATTGCAGTCCACATTCAGGTCAAACATACTCTGTTGTTAGGGCACACATCCCCTTGAGCACTCCCAGCAGTCACTCTCGCATTGCATAAATAAAAACACCCAGGCTCCACTCAGAACACTGCTAAGGCGATGCTCCTCACAGTTACACAAGTGTGGGGACAGAACAGTGTTTTCTTTAAACACGTACACTGCCTCCGAGCTGTGGGTGTAGCCCAGGAGTGAGAACCTGGAGTTCTCCTGGCCCCCCTCGCGTCCTCTCGGCACACCTGAAACCCTGCAGGGGCCCGGGGCACTGGAACGCAGGACACAAATACCAGCTCCTTCAAAAAACGCCCATTACACCAACCCAGCTCGTGTGGTGCTGCTCCAGATGGAACTCAAGGATTTACCTGCCACCTATCTTGGAACCCTTTTGTGTCCTTACACAGGAGTCACCAATTAAAGATGCCTCTCCCAGATTTCAATGCAAATAAATTCATTTTCTGTATGTATTTCTTATCAATACAGAAAAAGGAAGGCAGTGTAGCCTGGCCACATACATCTGTGCATCCAATCTACAAAATTGAGTGCTTTCAGTACTTATTTCCAATCATGTGACAAAGATGCTTTCCTTATTCCAATAACATATTGCCTCTTCCCCTCTCATTTTAGATTTCCTGTGTAAAAGGTATCTTCCAAGTCTGAATTATTGTATTTCTCCCTCCACTCCACACTTATCTTACTCCTGTTTTGTACAGGGAATTTCTTACCCCTAGCTCAAACAGAAGGGGATAATGAGGAAGTTCTACAGTAAAATGTAATGACTTTTTTCATTTTGAGGTTAGAATTTTTTTGGTTGGTTGGTTCATTTTTGCTATCGGCTTAATAAAAATTGCTGGATTTCTTCAGGTTTCATCTCAGACCCTGGTAATATTAAGTCACAACAGTTTTTTAAAAGTACTTGGGCACCCAGAATGGAATCAGCACAGCATCCTGGAAAGGGTTGGCTGGCTATTTGTAGGTGCTTGTTTTGAGTTCAATAAAAATACCTCTACTGAGATAAAACCTGAAACTCCTTGAAGGACTGGGTATAAAGCCCTTATCTCCAGGATTTCACAAAGAACCTTAAACTCTACACAATTTTTGTAGCTATTAGGCTGTAATTATGCACCCATCCCTCTCCAGTCACTGCAGGACACTATCTGTTTAATTTCTGCTGTCTGAGTGACCTGCAGGTCCCCAGAGACTCACGGCTGCTAACAAGATGGCTCTTGCATTTCCCTTTTTATATAAGTGTTTTCAAGCAACTCCCATGGCAAAGAGAGAATGAGGATGAAAGCTAAAACAACAATAGCTTGCTTATTGCCTGTGAGCAGTGGAAGACAGAATGCTTTCAGCCTTGTCACCACACACCTTGTGCTTCCAAACGCTGCCCTGATCCATTTTGAAGCACGCTGCCCAGAACTGAAGAAAACCCTGTCCTTTCAGAAACAGAATGCAGAGATTTGCAGTGTCTGAGAGAACGCTTCAAAGACTGCACAAAAGGTGACTGCAGGAAAGCAAATGCCCCCAGAAGACACCATGGCTCTCCTCCCCACCAAAGCCAACAGCGCTTGAAAGAGCTTTCCCATTTCAGTGGAGACTTACAACATGTGCTCTGGCTCTTCTGATGGAAGCACTGCTGTTTGCAACAGACCTTTCACGGCAGCAAAGGGCTTTTCCTGAGGAGTTTGTTCTTTCTAGGGGGATAACTATTTTCTGTGACCTTCTCAATTTCTCTATCAGGACTCATTTCTACAAGAGGGATAGACCATTTCTAGGATTATTCCAGAAGTGTTATGCTTTGGTGGTGGTAACTCTGCCCTCTAACAGGAACAGGTCTTTACTTTCCAAGTGAGCTTTGTCTACTATGGGTAACTGATTGGATGTCAATTTGGACATGAGAGGAGGGAGTAATTTAAATTGCAAACTTTAGACAAAACTTTGTGCTCCTAATTTGTATTTGCAAGGCAGCACTCGAGAGAAATTTCTCTTATCCTCCAAGCTGTCAGGTTCTTTCAGCATTTCTTCAAACTATTGGTGAATCCAAATCTTAAGAGTGCTAATACTGCCACTAACTCTTTTATTTTTACTTTTATTAAACATAACTAAACAGTGGAATTTTACAAGACACTTGACTAGAGTATTCACACAAGGTTCTTAAGTCTCTTGAAACTTAAGAACAGATTCTCAGGTGAAGACAATGCACCAGTGTCATCTCCAGCTGGATTTATTAGCAAGCTCATTATCTTAAGACATGGAATAAAATACTAAATAGTCATGTTTGATTCCTGGCCATGAGATGCTAATGTATGAAGGTGAACTGTGCCTTCACTCTCCTTTGCTGTTCATCTCAGGCCTTCCCTGTGGCTTTAACACATGATCAGATTTAATAGCAAAAGAATTGCCTGTGAGCCCTGTTTTAATCAACTAAATCATAGAATATCCTCACTTTGATGATCCTGTGGGTCGTTTCTAAGTCCAGCTCCATGAAACAAGAGATTGATTTTTTAAACATAAGCATCACAAAACATGATGCACAAGGACGATGAAGCCATCCCACAGAAGCACAGCTGCTGCACATCAACAGCCTCTACCTTTAAGCAAACGTCAGAAAAAGGAGCCAAACAGCAGTAAAACCCTAAGACCGTGTGTGAGGCTAAAAAGCAGAACTAGAACCACCTCTGTCCCTGGACCCAGGATAAGTTTTGCTCGTAAGATAGCCAAGAACACTTCAAGTTAAATTTTTTGCATGTAAAGCACCAAGAGTTTTTATTTAAACTGACTGTCCATAAGATGCATTCCTAGTACAGTGTGCCATTCCATCTCTCATACCTTTCGATAGGAGACTGATCACTGCATGCCACCCATGCAGGTCTGTACCTGGCATGGCAGACTGTCATAAACACTCCCTGAACTTCAAGGATGATCCAATGGTCCCTCTCCGCCCACACAGAAACAAAACATTGTTCCATAGCCATTAGTAGAGGGACATATTTGGCAAATGATGGCTAAGCAGAGGGAGGACATGAGTCTAAATTCTTTATCTTCATCTCTCTATGAGTTTTCAGTGTTCTGTATGCAGTAATAGCAAAAATAAGAAAAGGAACATAGCATGTCACCGACATTCTGACAGAAATGCTCCCTTGTGTGTGTGAGCACACACAAACGCTTGTTATGCGAGCACAATGCACCCCCAAGACTTTCATTCCCACTAGAAGTTTTACTCTACAGATGGTAAGTATCAAATTGTATCGAGATATTAAATTCCTTTCTGGTACAACTTCCACTGGTAGCATCATCTGAGGATATTTCTGAGCACTTCTGCTGACCTGACCTGCTTTAAGGAAGGACCCTCTCTGCTTAGCACAAGTCCAAAATAATCACTTGAAATAATGACTTGCCCTACCTCCCTAAAGATTACTATTCCATTTCAATTAGGAGTGCAGTACCTTGTCATGGTAGATACAAACAGACATACACAATACAGATCATTGCCAAATTTTTGCTGTGCGCTTACACTAAGTAGGAACACATTTACAAAATTACATATAGAAATAAGAAAACATATGAAATCAGGTTTTGGTTTACATGAAACTATTGCCATGTTTTCAAAGATAAATGTCTCCCATAATTACACAGCCTACAATTTATATGAGACTATTTCCCATGAATGTTTGAGTATTTACCATCATTTCACCTAGCTGCAGTCCACCATCCCACTATTTTGATTCTCTACAAAGCAAGTAACTACAACAGACCAGAGTTTCAGGGAGACAAAGCTTCTCTGTCTACCATTGGTGTGTCTGTGTTGCACAGCCCTGAGAAATAAGGATGGCTGGTGATCCACTGGATGTCAACTTCTGGGCCACTGCTATCCCACCTACCTGTGCTACCAATAACATCCTTGAGACTTCCTCTCCAGGATTTCCCAGAAGCATCACATCTGTCACACAGCATTTCCCTCTCTTAGATCCACTCTGTACAGAACACAATTAAGACACAAAGAACAGAGAGCGGGTGAAAACTTTAAATTGATTTCTTCTAACTATACCAAAGTCTGTGCCTACCCTTGAGCAGAACTGTGACTCCAGGAGAAAGAATGAGTAACAAAGAGTTGGCTTCAAAATCTGAGTAGAATAGTTTTATGCAGAATACGTACATTCAATAATCTGTGTTCAAGCCTCTGACAAGGATGCGTCCCTCTTGATCCCTATCAAGAGATTTTAACATATGTTTTAAAGGCTTGTAAATAACTTCAGGAATAAATTTCTTCCATCCAGTACATTTATACTTCCAGGATTATACCAGAACAAACATCCACAAACACTTCAGGCTCAAGTTTCCCATTTCTACATGCCATGTCTATGTGCATTTCCTCTTTGAAAAGTCTAACATATTGACCTTCATTATCTCATCTGCAGTAACAAAATTTGTGTAAAACCAGAGTGACCTGGTGGTCAAAGGTTCAGGCTTTTCTTACAGATATTGTGAAGAAGTTGCTTTAAAATTCCAATAATTCATACAGATATGTTGGAAAGCCTGACTATTCCTCTGGGTTTGCTCTGTTGTTTGTTTTGGTTTTTTTTACATCAGGCAATGATTGCCATTACTGTAAAAATTATGACATATAAGAAGGTTTTCCAAGGCAGCTAGAAGAACGAGTCAATAAAATCCACTAATTTCAAAAGGAGTAAGACATACAAGAGCATCATGAAAATATCTGAAATTAAATAACAAAAGGAAACAGGATATTTTAGGAAGAAAAACATCCCACTCAAATTTTTAAACATACTGCTGTCTTCAACCAAGCTTGACAGTTATAACAACACGTCAAGACTAATAAAACACACCCCCAAATCTAACGTATCCAATGTACAGCTGATATGAGTAAATCCCGTAGTACAATAAAAGCATTCATCTTGAGAATTTGTTGTTCCTTCCCTGCTGTAACTTCTGTAAGTTTCAGGCCATACATATAATACATTTTTGAACTGTAAATTCCAACTCACAACTGACTTGGGTGAATTTCTGTTATTTTAGGAGATTAATGAGTCTAAAAAATTTTATACAAATAGGAACATGCAAATCTTGCAATACAATAGAAGTAAAACCAGGCCTGAAAACTTTTGTTGGGCATGGGTGATTTATTCTGGATAAGCTAGAGAAGTCTTTCCAATGTATCCCTTGATACAGCTAAATATTACTGCACAAGCTACAATAGTATATGCATTACTGTCCCCTCACTTGGCTCCAAGGATCATATTGCTATTCAACTCTGCCACTTGGCATGCTAATCAGAGTCCAGAAAATGATAATTACCCTTAGGTAATTATTAGGGACTGCATTCAAAAGCTGCCCTTCCCATTAAAGAGGCTTATTCTTAGCCCAGGTTAGTTCACATTTGAAAGGAAACCTTATGCCATTTGCCAGACTCCTGAGACTTCCAAAAGGGCATTATTTGATTAACAACCTTCACTTTTTATTGCTGTTGAACCTTGAATCCAGAGTAAATAAAACAACAAAACATCAATAGCATAATTTTCAAAATAATGCAATTAAAGGAACAACTGCTATCTGTTCTGAGAAAGACTGGAGTGCTAAATACACTTTAAATACCCAAAAAAAAAAGAACAGTGGAAAGCTGCCAACTTAGATTCTATAAATATGGCCCAGGCAAGGCCAACCTTTGATCTGCTCTCCCTAATCCTGCCAGATCCCCACCAAAAACAGCAGTAACAGAAAAAAAAAATTAACATAAAAACCCTGGACACGATCGCCAAAAACACTCTCAAGAAGCAACATGCTCAATCCCCATGTACTTGTTAGCATCCATGAGGCTTAAGAAGCCAGGTTATACAATCTCATCAGCTATAAACCACCTGCATCTATGAGACAAGTTCCACACGGGGATTTTTTTTCCAGGACAAATGTAACCTGGAAAAGTTGCAGCCAACATAAATTTATTCTTAATTATAAAATTACTCTTACTTCTCCCATGTAATTCTCAGCCTTTTGAGCAAATTTCCAATTCTGCACAACCAGTACAGAAATGTGACATCACAAACACATGCTCAACATTTTTTGAAATAAACTAGTATTCCTGCTTAAACTCAAAAAGCTTAGGAGATTCACTATTATTCCCCAAAACATCTCTTGTTATCAACATAATCAAATGAAATGTAATTTGAAATCAAAGTAGACAGAAATCAGTGTTTTTATTAAAAAACTAATATAAATCAGGTTTGCAATACTCGTTTGTAGATGATGAAGCACCATGAGAATCACACAGGTGACTAATGATTACTGAGCACGTGAGCTTGGCCAAGCAGGTTATTCAGCTGCTGTCATCTACCATCCTTTATCTCCCTCAAAATAACGACTTCATCTTTCACCTCTCATAGTCTCCCCTTCAGTTAATCACATATCATCAAAATGCAGACCATAAAACACAACTGACTAAAAACCAAACCAATGCTAATATCTCTCTCCAAATAAAATACCCTGTTGAGAACACCTTGTCTCCTTCTCATCTGATCTTCTGAAGCACAGGCAAGATGTACTAAATGACAAATGTTAGAGAAATAGCGAATAAAGGTGCTTTATGGGGAAGGCCTGTAATATGCTGTCTCAGGCAAACAAGCTGCCATGAAAAGACAGCAAAATTTCTAAAATAACATCTAGAAGGCACAGTTTATTCACTTAGAGGTAAAGCAGAAAATCCATTATTGATAGGGTCTGTTTATGCATCTAGAATATTTTGCTGCTTTCATGAAATCTACATGTAAACAAATATGCTACTGTAGATGGGCACAGGACAATGACCTTTGTTACCAAACTCAGCAATGCCATGTCCAGCCTTCCACAGGACAGACCCTTGCCTTGTTCTGTAATCAATTCTCCCCTTGTTTGTCAAGTCCTTCCCTGTCCTCACTTCTGCCCTTTGGTCGCTTCATGAACTTCCTAGGCTTCTCTTTCTTAATGCTTTATTCTCTTAAACCATTGAGAACATGCACAACTGAAGAAAAAGAACCCTCTCACTTACAAAAGGGATTTTTTTTTTTGCATTCTTATGTAATTTCTTCAAGAAGTGACAGATCCTCTGGGGTATTAGACCAAGCTCAGCAGGAAGCCACATCAGAAAGCAGAACCTGTTCTTATCTAGTGCTGTGGAAAACCCAAAGACTTTTTATTATACTTGTCCTGGATTTAACCCACAGGGCACAGAGGCAGATACAACCTCTAGGGGAATCATCTCCATGTGAATGACCATCCAAACTGCATCCTTACTATAAAACTCACCCTAATATCACCTTTCTGATTCTGGTTTCTGCATCTAAACTATATCCTCGTCCCCATCACGGGTTAGGAATTTTTCTGCTGCACTTTACTGAACTATGATAGTAAACCTTAGAAGCAGAATGCTAGGCTTGAATTCTATGCTGGTGTCTAACTAAAACTGTACTCCTTGGCTTTTGATAGCACTTAGCTCCAGTGCTCCTCATGAGATCTGTCATTACTGGGTTCATTACCTCCTCAACTGCTCAAGTTTTAAAGTCCAGTCTGCAGAAGAGCCTTGCCAACCATAGCATCTTGTGCCACAAGTAAAACCAGATCTACTTATGGAACATGGGCTGAACTTGGGAGCAGGGGAAGAGAGAGCCAGAGGACCTGAGACACAGAAAGCACCATTAATGCTGAGTTTTAATGACCAAGGTTAAAGAGCCCCACGAGGCTCTAACACTTCCAATGTGTTCAGCAAGTGAGAGATGAGTTTTCCCTATGGGGCTTCAGGGTAACTGAGCTGGAAACATCTCTGTGACCTGATGCTGCGCTGATTGAGAGGAGTTCTTTTCATTTACTTGGAGGTCAGTAGACAACATCAAGGAAACACCTAAGTCAAGAAAATGCAAAGCACATTAGGAAGCATCTTCGTTTCAATGAACAGAGGACTGCTCCCAAGCTGACTTCATAAAGGGCTATGAGCTCCTAGTACCTGCCCAAAGCTAAATGGACAGCTTGACCATCTTTAAAAGAAGCAAAGATAAACAGCACTAAGCTGATTTTAGTTGGTTTATCTATTTGGACTTTTTGATCGCACCATAAATAAACCACTTTAAGTTTTGGTAAAGACTTCCGTACACTAAAAAATACATAACTGGATCTGCAAGTCCTATTTTACTGTAATTTCTCCTCTGAATAATTTTCTCATAAAGAAACTGAAACCACCGTAATCATCTCAGCATTCACTTTACATTTATTTCAGCTTTGCATATTTATCTCCATATAATTTTGCATGTGTCTCTGAAAAAAATCACCATGACAATCTTGTTTTGAATCAGGGACTGAATATAGACACAGACTCAATTCTCCCATTTAACAAAGGCTTTATTTTGATTCAAAAATGTTAAGTTTTGTTCTGTTATGCATGTGCTGTCAGCACAAGTTCTCGTACCAAGAAAACATCTATCAGGACCACAGGGACTTTACTGTGATCCACACTCCCTTGTTAATGTATGGTCAATACTATGACAAGAAATCTCTCAATAAATATGCAGTGGTGGGATAAATTGCCAGCAAGTTGGGACTACCAGCTGTCAATACAATTAGAGACCAAGATGGTCTGGAGCTGGTCTCAGAGGATTATGCAGCCATTCAGGAATTGATTTCCTTAGGGGTTACTGTTCAGAGCTTTTTATCACAGGATCAGCCCATTTGTTGAGAAATACCATTTGTCAGCTCTTTCCTACATTTACATGCATTATTTCTGCCTCTCCCTGCCCAGGCTACTCTTCTCTTTTGTAAGGTTGTCTCTATAAAAATGTACTTCCTGTACCTTTTCTCCACGCACAGAGAGATTTTTATTTATCCAATTACAAAAGGCCAAAAGTATAAGCTTTTAGAGATAAACTAAAAAACAGGACAATACTCTTATGCAAGAAATCCCCCACTTCTCTGTTCTCATATTCAGGTCTTTTTAAGGGGAAAGAAGGCAGCCAAGAAAACAAAAATTTATCTCTGGGAAATGACGGAGATCACAGAAGATGCACAATGAGAAGAAGATAAAATGAGCACTTCCTCTGTCTCTGTCTCTCTCTCTCTGCTAATTATCAAGTAGGAATGATTCCACTGGGCAAAACAGTACAGTTTTCAGTTTTCCCCACAGAAAATCACTGGACACCTTCCTCTTTGCTCAAGAACTGAATTTCCAGTCCTCTCCACAGCAGCTTGCTTTCAATGCTTTCAGGCTGCACGTGTAAGCAGAATAAATCCTCTTGCAGGAAAAGTTTGCTTTGTCCTGTACATAACAGAGTTGGTCAAACTCTTCTGACAGAACAGCTTTAGGGAAGCAAATGCCAATTTGAAAGAATCCTAGCATGCTGGAGAAAGACATTAGTTGTGCCAAAAATCCAATGGCATTTACTGGAACCCTGCCCAGTTTCCTGTTTGCCCATCTTCCCACCTTCTCAGCCAATATTTTCAGGCCCAGAATGGAAATAAAATGCAAAACCAAAAATAAATTAAAGAAAGTTGAGGATCAAAAGTAAGGAATTGTTCAAAAGCCTATGTAAATGAATTATCTCAGTATCCTAAGAATAGCAATATTTCAGAACTGATAGAGCAGGGTATTTTACTATGTGCTTTTTACTCTCAGACCCTTATACTTCACATTTTGGAATTCTGACTAAAAGGAAAATTCCCCACTCAGCCCAGCCACTGCTGTTCACAAAACCATAGCAGCCCCCTTGGTCTCAGCTGTTCTGCCTGTTGGCTGGCACAACTCAAGTAGTGAGATCGTGTCCGCAGCTGCTCACAGATAACAGAGGTGTCTGAGCAAAGCTTCCCATCACAACCTGCAGGAGCACTGATCCATGATTAGTCTCAAAAACTGCAGGAAGCACCATTCTAAAGCATGTCCACCTTGGGACTGCTTCCGATGGCAGTAAGGAATGGTCACAGGGGGTTAACACGGTTCATGGTTGTGCTAAACACCAAACTAGCACTTAATTACAGAACACAAGAACACAACTAGCCAAGATTACACCAGTGCTTGTGCTCTCACACAGAAGCTTGGAGGATCCTGGACTAAACAGTTCTGACTCAGCTCATTGATCCTTCACATAATTTATTTCTGCCATAAATTCAACTTTGTTGCTTTTTCCTTTTTTCATCTTTCTCTACATTTTTGTAGAACTATCATGCCTCACTTCTTGTTTATTATAATCACAACAACATTACAGCTATGTCACAAGCAACTAAGGAAAATACAAATCAAAGTCAGATCTAAAGTACAGACTAAGAAGCCCTAACCTATGCTGGGCCAAATGCCACTGATATTAATTAAACTCTCTCTTTTTTACCTACAGTGCTCTGTGCTTCTTGCAATTGATCTTTTCCAGCTCATTTGCTGCTGACTGAATGCACAGCATGCCAGCAGCACGCCTCTGTTGCAGCACTCCTCACCTTCTTATCAGCTGCCATTAAACAACTGGTATACAATGTAATGGGCATCTCTCAATATTTAATTTATTCAACACTTCTGTTTTAAACCATATGCTTTCCAAATTCACCATCTACTCCCCTGTTTCACTGCGATTACCATTCATTAAAATACAGCACTTGGGTTTTGTTAACATGACAGCCTTGTGGTTCTACATCACTGTTGTGATCCATGACCTTATTATTGAGTCCCTAATCTCAAACGCAGCTTAACTACAAGAAACAAGCAGCTTGAAATATCAGTAATTTGCCAAGTGAGCAAAGCATCAGATCCATCAAGTACAGCACCTGCAAAACAAACCATGGTATTTAAGTGTGTGCACAAAAAAGCAACCATAAAACACAAATGTAATTTAATAATCCATCTCAAAACTAGAAGTCTAGAACACTCCAAAGTCTTCTCCCAACCATCCTCCATCATTTGTATGATCTTATTCCCTCCTCCCTTTATCTGCCTCCATCTGTCTCCTTTGCTTCACTTTCTCCATGTCCTACCTAAGAGTCAGACCAGACTAACCTCATTTGTCAGCTGATTGAATTTCTGCTGCCCATGCCAGTGGGCTGTGTTTCACTTGAGCTGTGTGCCATATGTTGGAAAGGAATACTGTAAATAACAGTGCTGCCTGCAGGCAGAGCTGACCAGGGGCTGGAAGAGAGCCTTGCTGGGGAGCTGCAGTCTATTCCTTACATGCTCCCCACTCCCGTCTGTTCTGGGCTGCACTGTCTGCAGCTCATTCAGAGTAGGACTCTTCTCTCTCCAGGGGAAATCTCAACTACACAGGCATCCTTTAACATCAGAGAGAAACATATGTTTCTAAAAGACTGTTTCTTTCAAGTAGAGAAAGCAAATCATTTGGATAAATTGTATCCCAGAAGAATCTAGTCCTTCCTCCCTAATACAAAGCTCACAATTACTGCTTTTTATGTAGGCAATTAAATGTTACTGGACACGTGAAGAGGAAACTGAATTCTATCCCTGGTTTCTCATAAACAAAACACTGGAAATCTTCATGTGTTTTGGTATAAGATTTTCTAGATTCTGTTTTGCATGGAACATGTCTAATAAGCACAATTCCATATGTTTCAAGTAGTCTGTGACTGAACAGTTTTCTTAGAGATGAAGAAAAATTTTTAAATTTTCAATTGAATGAAAAATATACCTTGACATGTTTGATAACTTTCTTTTAATTGAACTGGGATAAAAACTAAGAAAAGGTAAGGAACTGAAGGAGGTAAAAAAAGGGTAATGAAAACCTACATAACACTGCAAATAACATCCACAATACACCAACCAACCAGGGACCACTTAAGTGATACAGAGGATTTCCCATAGAGTTCCAACACAAACATTATTTCTTAATATATTCTTTGCTAATATTAAGTTCTACACAGGTTGTCGACAGCTTTCAAAACAGTAGCTTTTAACTCTACCCCACCTTTTCCAAAAACACCAAAACTGTCTGGGAACCAGAACCAACATTAACTCCTACAGTAACTATACTTTCCCATGGTAAATGAAAAAAAAAAATCTAGAATTTTCTGACAACATTCAACTATTTAACAACTAGGACAAAAGGTGATCACTTTTAACACCCTTCTCCAGGTTTTGCTCATACTTGTTATGCTTTACCCTCTTAACTCCTATGGTGGACTGAATGTAACTCATGTTTCACTTGCATAGTTCTAGCACCATTTGTGACAAAAATTTTTTTTTCCTAAAGTAAAATATATGCTGAAAATAATGGCAAGTTCTCTAAAACTCTGAAGAAACAGTAGCAACTTGATGACCCCAAAATGACCAGGCTATCACCTATTTATAGCCTGAAAGACTGCTTTTTGGGTATGTAACGCAATTTACAGAGGTCTTGTTACTTTTCCTTAGATTATTCATCACTTCTGTGATGGCTGATCTATCAATTGCCAAAACAACTCATAAGCAACAACACAACTAACTGGACAACAATTTTACCATTACTCGCTTGGCTTATCCATAGTATAACATCCAAGTACTGCTATGGAGGTAAATGCTTTACATGCTACTAAGAACACCAATGGCATTTCAGTGCCATGGGTGAAATGAAGAAAAGAATTAAGCCTACTGAAACGAAAAAAAAAGTCCAGAAAACACAGGAGCAACACAACACACAACGGCCCAAAAGCCCCTGGTCAAAACCATGTTTTACTATGGAAAAATTCAAGATTTGATTCGCAGTAACACTGTGTTTTCTTGTGTACT
Source organism: Passer montanus (assembly GCF_014805655.1). Lineage (NCBI taxonomy): Eukaryota > Metazoa > Chordata > Aves > Passeriformes > Passeridae > Passer > Passer montanus. The sequence continues at coordinate 27,725 of NW_024367439.1, forward strand.
ACGATCTGTATGGATGACAGCTACTCTAAGGCAAAAAATGGAGGAATTGCAGCAAATTGCTGAAAGCAAGAGAACTGATGAAATTTGGGCAGTATGGAAACTTAAGCTACCTAGCTGCACATCAAGTAAATTAAAAAAGAACATTTCATAATGCTGAGAAGCCTGTACAGTGAAAAAAATCAGGTCTCTGCTCAAAACTTTGAAATCAATCTCAATTAGTTTAAATTACACTTGATGTAATTCCTCTTTCCTAAAACTCTTCAAATTAACTTCTGTATTTTACTAAATTACACACAGATACTGTGCTCTGCATATGAATCACTTCATATGATGAACTGTCTGCATTAATTTCATTTCACCAGATTAATACTAATAGTCTGTTTTGACGATTACAAAAGCTTTCTCAAAGACAGAAAATACAATAGCTTAAAATCTGTTAGTTTATCCTGGCATCTCCAAACTTCATGAAGTTTACTGTTCATTTAATGCATAGAAAAAGAACATTGAAAATATTTATCCTCAATAATATAAACCACATTATAGCTCATAAGAACCAGTTTCAATTTGCACAAACTGTTGGTTCACTCTCACACCAGCAGCAAGACACCATTCAGGTATTTTTCTGGTAATGCCTACATTTCTTCTCCAAGTTGAGCAGTTACACTACAAGTTGAGTCAGAGTGCAATTTTCCAGTCTCCATCCTTTTGAATCATCAAAAATTAAGTTTCAGGTGCTCACAGGATTGTTAACACTTGACAAACAAAGGGCCTCTCTCCAACAATATTCCCTGGTTTAGCTTTTTTATGTTGTAGGAAAGCACAGAAGGATTTTTCACACTTATGAACGTTTATTAGCTATCACAGAAAAACATCATGTCTCCATGACAAAAAGAGTGGCAAAAAATTGCAAGATTTTTGGAACAGAATGCTTTGTTTAAAAATAACACTTCTATTCTCGGTTGAACTGCATTTAAACTTACTGCAATGTTGTCCTAATCAAAAGCTATAAAGTGTCTAAAAAATGTATTATGGAAAACTAATAAAAGTTGAATGCATATACAAATTCATTAAATTCTGACCCATGACCAATACCGCAATGAACATTAATCTATAATTGCTCAGCCCCTTATTATTGCCAGTTAAGTTCAACACTGTTTTCTTGGTGCTGCAGCTGAATAAATCTTTTTCCACCAACTTTCCTCTTATCTAAGTTTTTAGCCATTACAGCACTGTACTTGGCACAGACCAGACCATGGAGGCAGCTGCTTGCTGAAGGAGTCCCTGTTTGTTGGTTCTCTGCTGCAGCTACACAACCTCAGACACACCTGACTCCTTCCTAGAAACCAAAACAGCCTTGGAGAAAGCCTAAATGACTCTCCACCTAACTTCTCTCAAAGGCAGTTTTATGATCCCTACAGAGTCTGCTCCTTCACTGGAACAGCACAGGGGGTGACTCACACCCTCAAGTACTTCTCTCCTGATGAGTCTCACCTTGAAGGAATTGTTGTGGATTAAACACAACTGAATGAAAAGTCCCCATCTGCTTTCACAGCAGCTGACTTGACACTCAATAGCAATCTTTCTGAAAAAGAAAGATTTCTTTCCCTCTGTGAGAGGGAAAGATCCTAAGGGGTCTTGCTAGGAGACTTAGTTCAAACTTGAACCTTTGGTTCTGATACTTTGAGGCTGCCAGGTATCTTACAGCATGTTATAGATGAAAAATGAAAAATAGGCAATTTTAATAAAAATATTAAAATATAAAAATAAATTTTTTTTGCGACCGTAATACAGTCTCGACAGCCACCAACCAAATCGGACAGCGCACCACCCCCCGGGAGGGGAGCCGGGTGGATGTGAGATTGGCCTCACTAGTGCCAATTCTACCCCGTCCACAGTGGCTGCTCCGAGGCAGCGGTTCTCATACAGTTTATTAGGCCTGCGGCAGGATGTCTTTGTTTCTTTCTGGGTTCTTCATATTCAAGTTGGTTTCTTTCTCTGGCTCGGGCTGCACAAAGCCTCCGTCCAGGAATAGAATAATACACCTCCCCATTCCCAGAACCTTCTATACCTATCTCCTTCTTCCTTAACTAACGGTATTATTTCAGTGTGACCTTTGTCAGCTAGCCAGCTGTTCACAAAATCCTCCACATGCATGTTTCTGTGAATGCCCATCTCCTGTGTGGCCGAAGTTTCCTTCACATGTAAATGTTGTGGTGCCTCTCTATCCATCTGCCACGGTTTCGCCATCCTGGGGAAGAATCTCCCCACCCTGTACACCAGTAGTTCATTTTATACATATATATTTTGATACATCTTTTATTCCCACAAATTACTAACCATATTTATAACACAGCACAAAAGAAATGCAAACATCCTTGTTTGCTGGCTCTAGCGGATAAACTGTGTGGTAATTTGGCTTGTTTTAATGAGAAAATCCAAACTTAAAGCAGATCAGAACTACAAATGCAAGGAAAGCATCAGTGAAGTGCTTACAATACTTGTATTTTAAACCTATGACACTCAACAGAAGACATGCAAACTTGATGTGCAGGAGCTAATGTTGCACAAGTTTGTAAAACAGCCCAGTTTCAAAAATACCTAGAAATATAATTTCATCATGGTAATGGTAAATATCAAAGAACAATTTAAGAACATGACGCTGTTTAAGCAGATACATATAAAGAAAAGAAGAAAAGGTAGACAACAGAAAGCTTATTACTTTGAGGCTGAGGGAATTATTACATCTGAAAGGAAAGCAGAATTTGCTAGCACAGAATTCGAACAGTGGGTCAGCATTGGTGGAAAGTACAAAGACTTCAGAGGAAAGGAAATGTGAACCCCCCCTGAGAATGCAGAGGCACCTGTTGGTACTTAAGCAAGTAAACTAATTCACAGCTGGGAGTCACTCTTGTCTGATAAAACATTACCACTTTTCTCCTCAAAACAGGGAAAGAAAAGGACAAGGAAAAGCAGCCTGGTGATATGGAAAATTGGGAAGAGTGTGAAATGTGGTATGAAGGTACTAAATGGAATTGGAAGACAAATTTCAAGTTAGAGACCAGCACTGACAAAGTTCTGCTAGGGTTTATGTTCAAGATTGCACATGGTGGAAATGGAAGTAAATGTCTCTATACTTTCAAAAAGCCCATCACCTATTGAACAACACAATTTTCCAAATTGACAGTAACTACAGCAACTAGGAATAAATGTAGGAAAATCATCTGTACCCACAGCAGTAATAGAACATCTGTGCATCAAGCCTTCAAGTCACCAAGTTGTCAGTTCTGAAGATGACTCGATCACAAATGACACAAAGAATATCATCAAAACCTGGAAGTCTTCAGATGACATCTAAAACCCTGCATGATGCTTTGAGAATCAACACCATTCTTCCTATCAGAAGAAACTATAATGTGGCAACACTTGTGAATGCACCTCGAAGCATATCAATCAGTAGTATTTCATCTACAACAGCTCTTCCTAATGGCAAAATTACTGTGGTCAGGCTAAACAATAAATGCAGCAGCAGAGAAAGGGTCTCAGCAAAGAAGCTTTACAGGAGACAGCCAGAACAGAAATACATCTTTTCTACACTGAGGTTCTCAGTACAGAGGAGGAGTATGTCCCCCTCACATCCCGAAAACCTGAACACAGAGCATATTGCAAAACAGCCAGAAGAAAATATTAACTGGATTAACTGTGTTAATTAATTAACTTAATTAACATAGAAATTAAATACGTGGATATTTATCATCCTTGTATTTACAAGAAAAACCCTAACTTACCCTGCAGTTCATAGGAGAGAATATTTCTTATCAGGTATCCTAAGTGTTCAGCAATTAGGTGGCAGCACTCTACTGCAGTTGCTTTCAGCAGATCTGTTCATTCTCTTTACTGCCACTTGAAGCCTAAATGATGTCACTCCTCTGCCCAGACAGAGGGACTTGTGCCAAAACTGGTTTTCCTAAAATCCCTTCAGAAATAGGTGCATCAGCTCCTCATGAGGTAAAAGTTCTAAATATCAGAGGCATCACATACTGAAATTCTATTGTGTCTACACTATCATGATAGAGAGATTTGAAATGACATACTAATCCCATTCCTCTTCTGCCATTAACTGATGGACTTGGGGAAAACAAAATGTTTCTGTCTCTGCCACCTTTTTCATTGACGGGTCAATCTCTGCACAGTACAGAGAAAGACTGGCAGATGTGGCCACAGCACTTGTAAAGCACATTGATCAATAAATCAACCTTTGGACTACGTTAGTGGAGAAGGATTTTTTTTCCCCCCCACAAACGCTGTACTTAAAATTCTGAAAATATAGTGATTCCTTTTCAAAGTATTGGGAATCACAGACCATGTCTGTTTCCATCTCACTCTTTGCTTTATTTATGGGATCAGTGCATTCCTCTATATGCATCACCCTTCGAAACTGCTCCAGTCTTGCTGCAGAGTCAATAACAAAGCGTTTGAGAAATCAAAGCTAGCTGTTATGTTCATAGACTTTCAAAAGTCAATAAGTAACTCATGTTTTTAAAAGCATTATTGATACAATCAGAACCTCTTTACAGAGATTCTGACAGGTTTGGTTTAATTTCTTTTCTTATTGCCTGGCAATGTGACCTGTATATTCCCTGGGTGACTGACAGGAAAAACTGACTTTCCAGTAAAGCAGAACACAGAAAAGAGCATGCTCCCAATGACTAAGAACTCAGCACAGAACACTACCACGTATCAGCAGAGATGCACAAAACCCTCATGCTGGTAAGCGTATCCAGAAACTCAAGATCCTGAAAAGCAATGTAAAGGAAAGAGACCAGCAGGCAGACACTTATGTCCACAATAAACTGCACAGATTTCTCTCATTCAGGCAAGAGCATTTCAAACCATGCATGCAGCCATGCATTCCACAACTGCAGGGCACAGGTGGGCGTCTAATGCACACTGAACACCAAGCTGCTCTGCCAGGAACAGGCACCGCAATGTGGCACCAGCAGCTTGTGTGAGAATTTCTGTCTCCTTGGTGCCAGATGCTTGTTTAATGACTTACTCTGTTTCTTTCTTACAGGAGGGTAGGGAAGCTACAGTTGGTAAGGTTATAATTCCAGAGTAACATGTGGCACTTCTTGAACAAATTTGCTTAAAAAACTTTTTTGCTGATGCTCACTTTGGATTTATGGACTAAGCATTCTAGATTTAAAATATCAGAAAAACAAACAGCTTTTCTAGATCATTATTGCCCAGCTCTCCCTTTTTCATATGCAATATGTAATATGTGTGTGTCTGTACAGTATACTCTAAGCTAACACTAGTGCAGTCAGTGTGCATCACTGACTTACATATCACCACACACATTGTGCAGTCTCTTCTACATGTGCATGCCAATTCTTATAAGCAGCTTCTGTTTGCTTTCAAATGGGAGCTGCAAGCTGAGGCAGCTGGCTGCAAAAACGCCCTCTGCCGTTGTGATGATTCCCTGTGGGACACCTCCCCACCTACTTTTGGCACAGACATATGCCTTCCTGGGACCTCCTGAAGACCAGGTGACCTCACCTTGGTGCTGTGATGGAATGTCAAGCAGCTACATGCGCTTTGCTTTTTGCCAACACTCAAGCAAGACTCACACCATCATGAATTTGAGTAATTCTCTACAGCTTTCCCCATAAATCCTTTCATTGTCAGACTTTGATGTCATTCTTTTTAAAAACTAATGCTCTGAGCAAAAAGACCATGGCAGGGAATAAACTAGTTCCAAGGTTCTCCCATGCTTATTAGCTTCTTTCTAAATATTTCCCATTATCTTGTGACTTTGTTCAGTATAAACCCTAACACTGCATATAATTCCTTTACACCATCTCTCACCTACTCATAGGATTATAATTATTATGAAGAACTAAACCATGGACTGTCAGTTACACAATGGCCAAGAGAAACAAATCAGACTCTTCTTTCTTTTACACTTAAAAAGAGGCAATCATCATGGACAATGAAACCTACATGCTTTAAACACTTTCTATATGAACATATATGGGGCTAGATACCCCATGAAAATACAAGTTGTTCCACTACACAGTTATACAGACTAAACAGTTTTTCTGGCAAAAAAAGTCTCTCAACTTGCATTAATCAAACAACTCAAGCTCACAGAAGCTTGAGTATGAGGCTTTTCTGCCCGGAATCCAAAAGCAGCCAGCCAGCTTAGGCATTAACTACCCAATGACACAAGACACCCAGTAAACAACAAGCCTGTGCTTAGGAGTATGTGACACCAAGCACTGATGTAATCTGACATGCTCCTCCACCCAGTTGCCTGTAAGATGCTGCTTGGATTTCACAACACCTGCCAATATTTCAACAGTTTGTCATTTAGACTATCTTTCAATGAAACAAACAGGAATTAGAACTACTATGGGTTTTCCTGAACAAACTGATCATTTTACAGACTTGATACCACTGCAACTTAGAAAGGATTTCCTGTTTAGATTTCCAAACATGCTATCTCTGTATGTTTAACTACACTCTTTCGGAAACAACCACTATTTCACCACAGTCCTACTGTTCCAAAGTAATATAACAGTATGTGCCGAGCTGCTGTCCAAGTTTTTCTCTACTCCCCCGGGCAGGGGAGGAGACTGCCCCAGCCGCAATGGTGGTTGTGCAGCAGGAGCAGAAAGTCTATTGCTGCTCCGTTTTGGAGTGTTGCTTGCCTCATTATTTCCTCGTCTGCTAGGGGGTCCGCTACAGCAGTGGATGTCAAATTTGCTTGCTTAGCCACCCAGCACTCGAGGTTTTCCAATTCCCCGAGCGCCTTAGCTGCGGCCACCCACGGCAAAAACATGGAAACTGCAATGTTTTTTGGTTTGGACCAATGCACAATTTCCGCGTCACACTCGGGGTCAATTTTGTGTGTGCTTCTCTTAACTCTGGCCAGATCATGTGTGACATTTTTAGTTTTCCAATCTAGAATTTGGGTATAGTTGGGGGTAAGCAGCGCCAACCGCCCAAAAGTACAGGGCCCTCCGGACAGACGAGAGGGAATTCCAGCCCACGCTCGGTCTCTGCACAACATAAAAACACCTTTGGGAAGAAATCTGGGCCGCCCATAAAAGGTGGATAGTGCATATACAGTAATGGTGTGGTTGCACCAATTAGCAGCTTGGTATTTTTCACCCTTGTGATGGACTTCTTGAAATGGGCTCGACCCAGGGTATAGGAAAAAGTGGAGACAGAGGGAAGCTTGTGCGGAGCCGAGTAGCTCAAATTCTGTGGGCTCATCAGTGGTCTGATTGAGAACTGCTAAGAGCTCTCGCCACACGATGTGGGGTTCAGGGCGAACCTCATGATCAGATTGTGGGAGCAAGGATTTCAGGGTAGGGAATAATGGAGGGGGAAAATCATAAAACCTGAACAGAATTCCCACGAGACAAGTTGAGAGGGGGTCTGCTGCAGAAGCTGTAGACAGGCACAGGTGGTCTTGTTCCACTGCTTGAGCTAAGGTTTGCCAGACGTTCGCCTTCGGTCGGGGAACGATCCACGTGTCGGCTGGGTGGGTCATCAACATAACTTGAATTACGATGAGGGAAAGTCCAATTGAAATAAACGGAGAAAATAAGTTAATAAAGAAGATTCTGAGGAGTGAGGTTCGGTCTGGGGGGGACCGGACAGAGGGACTTCTTTTCTTTTCCGTTGCCACGCTGCCTCCTCCACCTGTGTAGTGGTGCCAATGTTGTGGGCTTTCCCTGGAAGGTAGAGCTTCACCCATTTGGAAGGCACCCATTTTAACCCTGTGGGGGTGGACACACAAGTGTATCCATGACCCCACGTTATCAGGTCAAAGGGGCCTTCCACCTTCCAGGTTTCTGGACCCTTCACTAACACAGGGGGTTTCGCCTTCAGGTGCACGTCTTTGTAGGTGTTAAAGTGCCTTGCGATGGGCGGGTTCAGGCACTCAAAACTACAATTAAGAAAATTTATAGTGAATAAGGCCTTAGCTAACCGGATCTCCACCTTCCAGGTTTCTGGACCCTTCACTAACACAGGGGGTTTCGCCTTCAGGTGCACGTCTTTGTAGGTGTTAAAGTGCCTTGCGATGGGCGGGTTCAGGCACTCAAAACTACAATTAAGAAAATTTATAGTGAATAAGGCCTTAGCTAACCGGATCTGAGGGGACTCCACCTTCATTGCCCCTTTTTGATGTTCAAATGTTCGTTTGAGGCTTTGGTGGGCCTGCTCTACCACTGCCTGTCCTGTGGGAGAGTAAGGGATGCCTGTTTCGTGGCTTACCCCCCACTCCTGCAGGAAGCTCCGGAATTCCCTGGAAGTATACCCTGGCCCGTTGTCTGTTTTTATTACCTTGGGGATGCCCAACACGGAGAAGGCATGCAACACATGCTTTTTGACATCTGCAGTCTTCTCCCCTGTGTGGGAAGAGGCGTAGACAGCCCCAGAAAAGGTGTCCACAGAGACATGCACAAACCTGAACTTGCCAAACTCTGGGATGTGTGTTACGTCCATCTGCCAAATTTCACAGCTTTTGAGTCCCCGCGGGTTGGTGCCGGTGGCTATGGCTGGTAACTGAAATGCCTGGCACTGTGGGCATGTGGCCACAATTGCTCTCACCTGATCCCTTGTCAGTTGTAATTGATGGACCAGGCCAGGAGCATTCTGATGGATTCATTGGTGGCTGAGCTTCACCTGTTGAAAGGCATCTGGGAGCGGGGTCATCTCAACTGGGGCGGCTAGGGCATCGGCGCGCCAGTTGCCCTCCGCGATGAACCCCGCCAGGTTGGTGTATGACCTTACATGCATTACATAAAAGGGGTGCTCTCGGTGGGAGACCAGATGTATCAATCTCGAGAGCAAATTGAACAGAGCCATGTTGGGGACTTCCTGAAGAATCGTGCTCTCCGCTCTAGAAATGACACCAGCAACATAAGCAGAGTCAGTTACCAGATTAAATGGTTGAGAGAACCTTTCAAAGACTCTGACAACCGCAGCCAACTCGGCAATTTGAGGTGAGCCCTCAACCTTTACAATATCTGTCTCCCACTGCCGAGTTTGAGGATCCCGCCAAGTCACCACGGACTTGTGGGATGCTCCAGACGCGTCTGTGAAAACAGTCAGAGCTTTCAAAGGCTTCCGACTCTGAATGGTTTTAAGTGAAAGCTTAAATGACATTTCTGTAGGAATGTGAATGCATGTAAAATCAACTCCAGCCAGTTCCCGGATCCGGAGGCGAGCCTTCCGGATCAACTCAGCTACCAACTCTTGTGGCCGCGTCATCCTCTTGGACCTATGATGGCTGAGGAAAACCCACTCTATAATTAAGAGAGGGTCCCTCGAATCTTGGTCCTTAGATGTTTTTGTGGACGACTCCCACTGAAAAATCAACCCGTGCGGGTGTGGCAGCTTTCCCAGAATAACATAACTGAATGGCAAGTCCAGATTATAATGGTGTGCCTGTCTCTGTGATAAGATGTTTTGCACCTTTTCCAAGGCTGTGGCGGCCTCCTGGGTAAGGGTCCTGGGAGAACTAAGCTCCACTCCCCCTTTCAAAAGATTGAAAAGGGGGGCTAGGTCTTCCATATGAATACCCAGCCAAGGTCTCACCCAATTCAAAGACCCACACAGCTGGTGGACATCAGCCAAGGTTTTAATTTGGGTGTTAAAAGCCAATTTTTGCGGAACAATGGTCCGTTTAGTAATTTCCAGGCCAAGGTATTTCCAAGGTGGCATCCTTTGAATCTTTTCTTCCTGGAGCTCAAACCCTGCAGAAGTCAATGCTTCAATTGTCAGGAGAAGCGCGTAGATAAGTGCACTGTTGTCAGGTGCACACACCAAGATGTCATCCATGTTATGTAATATAATAGAATCCTTTGCTGCCTCTCGAACAGGGGACAGCAAGGAAGAGACATACCATTGGCAGATCACAGGGCTGTTCTTCATGCCCTGAGGAAGAACCTGCCAATGATACCTCTTCCTTGGGGCTTCTCGGTTGATGGTGGGGACCGAGAAGGCAAAGTGCGGGGCATCGTCAGGGTGCAGAGGAATTTGAAAAAAGCAATCCTTTATGGCTAGTACGGCCAATTTCCAATTTTGGGGGAGCATGGTTGGGGACGGCATCCCTGATTGGAGAGTGCCCATGTCTTTGATAATATTGTTAATTTAGCAAAGGTCGTGCAAGAGCCGCCATTTGTCTTTGTTGGGTTTCTTAATGACGAAGACAGGGGAGTTCCACGGTGACATGGACTCCACGATGTTACCCTTATCTAGCCACTCCTGTACGAGCTCCGTGAGCGCTTTCAACTTCTGTTTGTTGAGCGGCCACTGCTCTACCCAGATAGGTGAATTTGATTTCCAAGTCAATTTTTGGGTAGGGCACTCCTCAGTGGCCGCTACTGAAAAAGCTGAGGAAGCTTAGGCAAGTCAACTGTGGTACCCTATTGGGCCAAAATATCTCTATCCAACAGGGGTTCCGTATAATCCAGAACGAATGGGCGCACAGAAGCCAATTGCCCATCTGACCCCGTAATTTGTACCACGCTCTTTGATTGTCGGGCCAATTGAATGCCCCCTATACCCTGAACTCGTCTGACCACGTTTTGCAATTCCCATTGTGATGGCCATTCCCTGGCGGGAATGATCGTCACATCTGCCCCTGTGTCCAGCATTCCGTTCACCCTGGTGGTTTGGCCACCCCTGCTCACGGTGCATGTCAAATGTGGCTTTCCATGCCCTACCGTCTGCGACCAATTAATGTTGTAAGTTGGTAAAGTGCCATGCGGCAGTAGGGGTCTCTCACATTCATAAAATTCAGAGAGAGACACAGGAATGGCTTGGGCGATCACCTGGCCTTTGGCCAGGAAGACCGGTGGGTGTACGCAGAAAAGCCCGATGGCAAAGTTGTGAATGCTGGACGGCAGCAACCCCGGAATGATAGTAATTTCTGGGGGTGTGAATTTGGTGTCTCCTACGACAACACACTTACTTTGGATCTGGTACCAAGTACCTGGTGCCTGAGGTGCTACCATCACAAGGTGGCACTGGGAGTTCGTGATGTTAAGGTCCTCAACCAGGTGCAACCTGAAGGGCGAAACCAAAGAAAAGGTTGTTAGCAATGGAAAAGTTAAGGTTAAAGTTGTGAATGCTGGACGGCAGCAACCCCGGAATGATAGTAATTTCTGGGGGTGTGAATTTGGTGTCTCCTACGACAACACACTTACTTTGGATCTGGTACCAAGTACCTGGTGCCTGAGGTGCTACCATCACAAGGTGGCACTGGGAGTTCGTGATGTTGAGATCCACAACCAGGTGCAACCTGAAGGGCGAAATCAAAGAAGAGGTTGTCAGCGATGGAAAAGTTAAGGTTGATTGTGAAGTCAAGTCCGGTTTAGCTAGTCGTGAAATCGGGTGGGCAGACTGGGATCCCCTCCCCAAATCCCCCCTTTTTTATGGTATGTCACCCGCCCTATTTTTGTCATCATGCAGGGAGGGACTGCACTCATGTTTTAGTTTTTTGGATTTTGATGGAGTCCCTCCTGGGATGCCGTCTGCTTTCTTCGGAACTCATAGAACTGAGCCTGAAGCGGACAGTCCGGCATCCAATGGTTCAAGTTTCCGCACAGGTGGCATTGTCTTAGTGGAGGTCTTCCCTGGGTGGGAGTACGCTGGGGCTGTGCAGGCATCACATCTGCGAAGGCAAGTGAGTCAGCGAAAGACACTTGGCGGGACGGTGGTTTACTTCCGGCGTCTTCCTTGGTGATAACCGGAACCTTCCTCTGACACACCTCAATCATGGATTGAATTGTTGGAGGAGGGTCCAACGGGGGGCTGAGAATGGCTGCCTTGCAGGCGATGTTCGCATTCGCAGCAGCCATCTCTAGCAGCACCTCGGGTCTAGCGCTCTCGCTTAGGACCTGTTGATTGATGGCTCTGCGGAGACGCTCGACAAATATTATAAAAGGGTCCTCACCACCCTGGATAATCTTAAAAAATGTTATAGTGGATGTTACTGTTTTTAAAGAAATGAAAGCCCTCTCCGCCACCTTCGCACTTTCCCAAAGTGCAGTGCGGGGGATGTCCCTGGCTTGAATCGCCCCATTGGCCCAATTCCCAAGTCCAAGCAGGTGTTCTGTGCAGACAGCTTCACCACCAACTATTGTGCTGGTCTGGGCATCCGCCCACAAATCTGGGAGGATGTCCCTGACCCCCTTTTTCCATGCCTCCTCTCATACCAGGAACTAGGTCGGGTTGAGGAGGCATGAAAAAAGCGTCCGCAAATCGGCGGGAACAACATTAGTTTCTAATAAAGAGGCCCGAAGGAGTCCCCGGAAATATTCACTCTCCCGGGAGAACTCTTTTTGAGCCTTGCACAGCTCCTTGATGGTGGAGTGGGGGAATGGGGACCACTGCGCTTTAACAGGTCCCTCTCCCTCCCGTTGGTATGTGACAGGGGCTGCAGTGATCACTGGTGCAAGCCCTGTGTTCCGGTCCTCCAACGCCGCCCCGCCCGCCCCGGGAACTGGGTCATGGGGACCGGAAGGTGGGGCGTGGGAACCAGAACAGGGGAGGGAGGGACATTGCGTGGAAACCTGGGCAGGGCTGGGAGCCTGGGCAGAGTCGAGAGATGGGACATGCTCCGCCTGTGGGTGGTAACTTGGGGGCGGGGCTAGGGGAGGGGGAGGAGGGAAGGGCAGGGAAGGGGGTGGAGGAACGAAGGGTGGAGTGAAGCAGGGGTGGGCGGGGTTTTGCAGGGGAGGGAAGGGAAGAAAAGGGTTGGAGGGAAAAAGAAAAGGATTGTGGGAAGAAGACAGTGTTTTGGTAGGAAAAGCCATGTGGCCACCTCCATCTTGAGCTCCATGGGAGCCATTTTGGGACAGGGTCTGAGAGTTGTCACCCTCTGGGACTAAGAACTCAACTTTGGGTTTGACAACCGGGGACATTGGGGTAGGGGAAACAGGGTTCAGGGAAGAATCCCCTGAAGTCTGGCCAGGACTTCGGAGGTGGGGGGTTGGAGGACCCTGAGGAAAACCCGGGGGATGGCAAGAACCCAGCACAGCAGGGGGGGGCGGGGTTTTGCAGGGGAGGGGAGGGAAGAAAAGGGTTGGAGGGAAAAAGAAAAGGATTGTGGGAAGAAGACAGTGTTTTGGTAGGAAAAGCCATGTGGCCACCTCCATCTTGAGCTCCATGGGAGCCATTTTGGGACAGGGTCTGAGAGTTGTCACCCTCTGGGACTAAGAACTCAACTTTGGGTTTGACAACCGGGGACATTGGGGTAGGGGAAACAGGGTTCAGGGAAGAATCCCCTGAAGTCTGGCCAGGACTTCGGAGGTGGGGGGTTGGAGGACCCTGAGGAAAACCCGGGGGATGGCAAGAACCCAGCACTGTGCCTGTGTGAGCTGTTCCCCTCAGGATCCCCTTATTCAGAGGTACAGAGGAGGTGGAACAAGGGTCTGGGTCTTGGTGACAGGGTGAACATGAACCAGGGGGTGGTTGTTCCCTCAGTTTCACCTGTTTTTTTAAAGCTGTAATAATTTGGAAGCTCCAATAAACTAATTTTTTACTCTTTGATTCCCCCTCAGAATCCAATTGAGATAATTTTGTTCCAACCAAATTCCAAAAATCTATCCTATGAACCATTTCGGGGGTGATCTGAGAAAACTGAATAAACAACTACATTATCAACTGTTTTAACTCCCTCTTAATTAATTTAATTTCCCTTCCCCCAAGGATAGCCACAACTTGGAGATAAACTCCTTTCTGCTGTGTCAACAGTTTAGCACCCATGCCGACACAGCAAACCCACCCCTTGGAGTGAAAATAAATATAACACAAACAAAAAAAACCCCCTCAGGCACCAACCCTAACCCCACTGGGTCTGGGACGAAACCACCAACTCGACCGGACGAAACCAGGGCATTAGGCGAGGGGAACCACCCAAAGATGGGGAGCTGGGGGTACTCACCCTCTGACAAGCGCTGACCGGGATAAAACTCCAAGGGAGAGACTTCGCTGGGGACCTACTCCGGGGTGCAGGAGCTGCCGGTCCCTCCCAATCCGGAGCGCCGCCTCTAAAACAACGTCTGCTCACAGACAGGGCAGTCTGACATCCACTGAGCAACTGATGAACCAAGCAGGAAGGGCAAAACCTGCCCACTGGCCACTGACCTCCTGCCACGGGGTCCGGGGGTGTCCACTGCCCCTACGGTGGACGTCAAAACTGCCGAGCTGCTGTCCGAGTTTTTCTCTACTCCCCCGGGCTGGGGAGGAGTCTGCACCGGCTGAACTGTGGCACAGCAGCTGACAGGCGGGGGGCACTGCCCAGATGCGCTGGGGGCATCCGGGGAGCGCCTCAGCAGGAGGCAGCAGTGACCAGCAGGGAGGTGAAGTAAGAAAAGAGGGACTCTTCTCGGGGGTAAAGTCCAGAGGTTTAATGTCTCCAGGGAAATCCAGCTGAGAAAAGACCACAAGGTGGGGATACAGGCAATTATAAAGGGGGCGGAACATACAAAACATCAACCAATGAGGGAGAACTTGGAAGGGAACAAACTCGTGAGAAACATGCCAGCTAGCCAATAGGGAATGTGACAGGGAGGGATTCTTGTTCCCAATCCAATCACCCACCAAAGAGGGGAGAACTTTCTGGAAAGAGCGAAGGGGACAGTGGGTGATGGACAGGAACTCAGGGAGGGATTGACAGAGGGTAACCAGGGGAACAGGGGAGGAGACAACAGATTGACACTCTCAAAAGGAGGGGTTGCCAGGAAGCTGTAATAATTTGGAAGCTCCAATAAACTAATTTTTTACTCTTTGATTCCCCCTCAGAATCCAATTGAGATAATTTTGTTCCAACCAAATTCCAAAAATCTATCCTATGAACCATTTCGGGGGTGATCTGAGAAAACTGAATAAACAACTACATTATCAACTGTTTTAACTCCCTCTTAATTAATTTAATTTCCCTTCCCCCAAGGATAGCCACAACTTGGAGATAAACTCCTTTCTGCTGTGTCAACAGTTTAGCACCCATGCCGACACAGCAAACCCACCCCTTGGAGTGAAAATAAATATAACACAAACAAAAAAAACCCCCTCAGGCACCAACCCTAACCCCACTGGGTCTGGGACGAAACTACCAACTCGACCGGATGAAACCAGGGCATTAGGCGAGGGGAACCACCCAAAGATGGGGAGCTGGGGGTACTCACCCTCTGACAAGCGCTGACCGGGATAAAACTCCAAGGGAGAGACTTCGCTGGGGACCGACTCCGGGGTGCAGGAGCTGCCGGTCCCTCCCAATCCGGAGCGCCGCCTCTAAAACGACGTCTGCTCACAGACAGGGCAGTCTGACATCCACTGAGCAACTGATGAACCAAGCAGGAAGGGCAAAACCTGCCCACTGGCCACTGACCTCCTGCCACGGGGTCCGGGGGTGTCCACTGCCCCTACGGTGGACGTCAAAACTGCCGAGCTGCTGTCCGAGTTTTTCTCTACTCCCCCGGGCTGGGGAGGAGTCTGCGCCGGCTGAACTGTGGCACAGCAGCTGACAGCAGGGGGGCACTGCCCAGATGCGCCGGGGGCGTCCGGGGAGCGCCTCAGCAGGAGGCAGCAGTGACCAGCAGGGAGGTGAAGTAAGAAAAGAGGGACTCTTCTCGGGGGTAAAGTCCAGAGGTTTAATGTCTCCAGGGAAATCCAGCTGAGAAAAGACCACGAGGTGAGGATACAGGCAATTATAAAGGGGGCGGAACATACAAAACATCAACCAATGAGGGAGAACTTGGAAGGGAACAAACTCGTGAGAAACATGCCAGCTAGCCAATAGGGAATGTGACAGGGAGGGATTCTTGTTCCCAATCCAATCACCCACCAAAGAGGGGAGAACTTTCTGGAAAGAGCGAAGGGGACAGTGGGTGATGGACAGGAACTCAGGGAGGGATTGACAGAGGGTAACCAGGGGAACAGGGGAGGAGACAACAGATTGACACTCTCAAAAGGAGGGGTTGCCAGGGGAGGAGTGGGGGGGGAACCCTAGGGCCGAACCATTATAACTTTAGGGGGAAACAGAACAAACCAAATGAACCAAGCACCACAACAGTGGACATGAATCTAGAACCTGTCTTTGAGATGCCCCTCTTTGGTAGTTGTTACAGCAGCAGTTGTCAGCAGGGATCAGCTTCTTGGATAATTCTCTCTCATGTAGTTTGGTAGTAATTATTAAAATCAGAACCTTGAATTTTTAAGCTTACAAGTACAGGCCATTGAAACCTGAAACATGAGCCCATTCTGCTGAAGCGGCACCGTGTCTCCTCATAAACGAGCCTCAGCATTCTGTGCCAGCTGCAGGGCCTGCACAGCATCACTCCATGTAGGTTGCAGCAGTTCAGTTTTGAGGTGACAAGTTCATGCATCACTGTGGCAAGATGTGACTGGGGCCAGAAATGACAGGCAGTGCAGTACAATGAAATGAAATGAAAAATAGTTCTGCTCGCTATAGCCTCTAGTTGACACATGTTCCTGACAAATTTGTGCTTTGGTTTTGCTTAAGTACCTAATATATTGTTCTAATAGCATTCTTACAGAACTGGTTGATCTGAAAATTACTCTGGAGCTAACATCTTATAAGAACTTCTAGCTAATGGTGTGACAAGAATCTAAAATGGGGATAGTACAGCTTTATGCTGTATTAATTATAACTGGACAGGGATGTAGGACTTCAGGAACCTTGGAAGAAACTTACAAGACAAAAATTAAAAAAGAAACAGAATAAAAAACAGCAGAGCCTGGCCAAGATCAACAAAATTTCTTCTGCTAGCTGACAGCTGGAAAACATGAATTTGAGAAAAGTATAGCTGCATTTCATTAAGGGACTGGCACTATGAACTTCGTACACACAGCTGCATCATGAAGTGGTATGTAAAAGCTGGTGGATGAGAACCACTAGGTGTGTGAAGTGAAAAGCCCAGTGGTGACAGCTGTTTAAACACCTACAGGACAGTTTTCCAGCTCACTACTGAAGGACAAGACCAGAACTCAGCCACACAAACAGTCCTACAACAGTGCAGCTCCACACACTGGAACATGTTAAGCCACATGTTTGACATTCCTGTACATATTCTAGCCCTAAGATAGCACATTTTATTACTTGATATAATTTCCAAGAGGAAACTAAACACAAGTTAATATTGACTGTGCTCATGAAATTTTTTTCTAAACTATGACAAACTTGCACTACCTATTAAGACCAAAACACCCCAAAGTGTTTGCTGCTTTGCTTTTCACTGAGGACACCATCTCTAGTGCCTGTTCATAACTGCATTAAACAGTGAAATGTCTGACAAAAAGACAGGTCTTGAGAAAGGCCAAAAGAGATCGAAGCAGAGGAAAACACACAGAGAAAGGAGAGTTTCCCTTACCAATCCTCTGCTGCTGCTTTTCTTACATGGGTATTGTCTCCCACCCTACCTCAGCCTGCCCCATTAATATTGACCAGGTGCTTGCTGTACCTTTGTGTCTTCAACACCTCTTGGGCTACAGCCCGAATTCCACCAAGCTCAGAGAACTGCTCCAAACAAACACTGACCCCAAGGGGGCCTTGGCCCTGTTCCTGAGCGCTTGGCAGACCCAACACCAACAGAATCCATTTTCTTTTCTCTCAGGGTGACAGCAGCTGCTGCAGTCCAAGTTACACAGCCTGAAGCTGCTCTGGAGACACCATGCTACAGAACCTCTGCCTAGGTGAGAAACAAAGTGGCTATTTCTAAGCTACCTTTCCCCACAGTTTGCAAGGTTACATTCAGCTTGGAAATTGCTTTTAATACTTACTAATAGCACTACAAAAAAACTTGTGAAAAACCCCCACTGCCACTCTTACAATACCTGCCCACATGTATTACCCTGTAAATATCATCAGCAACACTTGATTAAAAACACCTTCAACCAAGTACATCCAAGTTAGTTAACAACACTCAAACATAGTACATACATGCTTTCTAAATGAAAACAAGTAATTCCCCCCTGGCTTGCCCCCTCTGTTAACAGGGTAGATGCAGAGCTCTTCAGTAAGCAGCCACCTTTACACCCACACAGTTCATCTAAAACAAAGCAATGTGCATGCCAAGCTCAGGAATTACACGCATGAAATCTGTGCAAACCAAATATTTAGGGATGAATTTCAATACTGATTTACACTGTATACTAGTTCTGGCTCCGCTTTATGTGAATTTGGCAGGCATCTAACTTGTACTGCTACTTTACAATTTGTTATCAAACTTCAGTAGAAGATTTGTAGCATGTAATAAAAACCAGTCGTAGCCCCTCCCAAACATCCTGGGCAAGTCAACTCAAGGCTGCTTACATATTATGTGAAATGAAAAAACAAATACAGCTCCCTGCAACAGAAATTAAAGCCCTCCAAAAAACTATATGACAAACCCCTTGCATTTAACTGCTAGAAAAGGATTTTTTTCTCTCTCACTAATGATTAAGACAAGGCTGCAATTACTTGTTACTTGGCTGGTGTCATCTCAGAAATTTATTCCTCATCACGGAAATTGTACCTCTATCCTATAAGTGGTTTAACTTGCAATTAT
Source organism: Passer montanus (assembly GCF_014805655.1). Taxonomy (NCBI): domain Eukaryota; kingdom Metazoa; phylum Chordata; class Aves; order Passeriformes; family Passeridae; genus Passer; species Passer montanus. The sequence goes on from NW_024367439.1 coordinate 46,315, forward strand.
TTAAACAAGACCCTTCTGTGTGCTCATTTCCAACTAGATCAACTAGAAGTTGACTTCATATTCAAAAATCAAGCAGGGATGGATTTTTGATTGTCTTCCTATATTCAGATTATTTGTTTAAAGGCAGCTGCCTTCCTCCACTGCTTCCCTCAGTCTCACACCCAAGTGATGAGCTCCTATGATTTGCCATTTCACATTTCTCTCCCATTTCAGGTCAGCTCAGGATGGCACCATTTTGGCACCACAGTTCAGCTGTGTCCCAGTTCCCTTTCCCTCTTACTCGGCAATAGGTTATTAAGCCCGTCTCGTAGACAATGAGGTAAATAATAGCTGTTGAGTTTAGTGTATTTGAAGGTAATTTTCCACTCTACCTTCAGCAAGGTCTGTTCACAAGCTGACCAACAACTGTGTGCAGAAACAGTAAATTCTTTACAGGGAAATAACTGAATCACTAGACAAAAGAACACCAATATGAATAGAATACCATTAATTCTCTTCTCCACTTCCAAAGTTCACAAACTGCTGGGAAAGGTTTGTTAGAATGATATATGCATTTAATTTAATCCAAAAGGGAAATACAATGGGTTCCAAAGTGTTAAGCACACTATGGCCATTGTTATCACATATTAGCTATGACCTACCGTATGGCCCCATATTTTCCCAATAATATATGGATTTCTCTTTCTCTAAAATAATAGTTTAGGGACCTTGTCAAACACTGCTGGCTTGTGTTGAGTGAAAAATCAAAGAGCCTGGAACATGGACTGCCAGAATGCTGAGAAATACCTGATGGGGATTTTGGCTCAGGAAGTACTGACAGAGGACACAGCAAGGTTATCAAGCCATCTGGCAGTTACCAAAAATATTCAAAGGAAACACAATATCAAGCTCCTTATGCTGAGGGTAGAGGAGACAAAAAAGAGAAAGAAATAGCTACTAAAATTAAGCCACAATAGGCTCAGAAAATAGTATTCACCTTGTGCCTAACAGAACGAATCAATAAACGGTGTCCCAAGGATAAAATGCTGAGGAGATAACCTATGGATGCTTTGGGAAAACACAGGTGAAAAATTAAATCAGCTATCCAGCTCGAAGAGACCTGGACAAAAAGAACCACTGCAAGAATCTTCAATATCACTGCAGAAACTGAAAGTGTCTCTGGCTAACAACTCTTCCATGCTTGCAGAGATGAGCACAAAACAACCACCACTCCTTCCATGTGAGAACAACCACCACTCCTTCCATGTGCACAGCCAGAACATGAATGAGTCATGTCCTGCTTTCATGGGGAATTTCTCCAGCTGAAAGGCAGCCAGTACAAGGAAAGAAGACCTTTCATACAAACACAGTGCCTCCCTCTCTGCTCAACTCCACAGTGCCCCACACAACCAGAAACTTGCTGTGCCAGAAGGAACTCAGCTAACAGGATTTTGGCCCATTTCTATGATGACATAATATAGCCATGGAAAAATACACTATGTCATGTGGTGTGTCTTCTCCTTGAAACCACTGCAACGGCTGTGTGATCAATTAATTTGATTTTACAGGCACCTGATCTGGCGCACTTGGCCCAGACTCAGAACACAGTATTTGTTCATAAAAAAGGCAAAAATCTCTCGAGGGAGCTCAGAAAAATGCCTGTGTCATCTATATAATTAATCTCTTAACCAAGATATTCTCCTTCAGATGGTATTACTGTCTCAGTAAGACTCAAAAAATTCTGATGTTAAACTGTCTCAAGTTGTAAGTGTCCAGTACCATGAGAATCTGGCCATTTTCCTCTGAAAACAAGCCAAAGAAGCAAAACTTTGCCTTCCTAATTGTATCAGAAATGCTATTGGAACAGATTATTAGTAACCTTCCTTAAGATGAAAAATAAATCCTTTCATTTCAAGGATTGTGCTTGATGTTCACTTTTTTCTAAAACTTTATTTAAAGTTAACTTGATTCAGAGTGGGGTATTTTGCTACTCATATTCATTCATTTTGGACTAAGAATCACCTATTTCTAAATAAAACAGGCTATATGTGAAGATGGACCATTATAATCAAGTTTAATAAGGAACTAGAGCACTGTTCAAACAATTTGGTTTCATGTGTCTTGGCCACAAGGATTTACTGATGAATCCTTGTTTTCATGCAAAAAGCAGAGCCACAGCAGAAGTCACCACATTTGAAACCACACAGATGTGCCTGACTGCAGGCAGCATCACAACCCCCATCCCATAATCTCTCCAATCCCTGTCCATCCGTACTTCAAACCACAGCTCTGCTTTCCCCTACTCCATCACTCTTCCTTCCGCGTGGACAGAAATGAGAAGTGTCAAGAGTTACTGAACACAATTTTCACAGCTGGTCAGCACATCAGGGCTCAGAACAGCTGTTCTTATAACTGTGAGACACTGCACAAGTACATTCATTAGCCTCTAACTCTTTTAGGCTGTTAACATGTTAGACACAGCTCTTAAGTACCTAAAATTCAGAGGTTTAATTTCTTACAACTACAGTAAACCCCAGCTTTTCCAAGGACAGACTCTTAAAGCAGTTTCCACTGTCAAAGTTTGAGAACATCACCATTTATTAAAAGAGCTAAGATTTTTGAGAATTAGGATGCAGGAACAAGACTCAAAACCAACACAGAACTCATATATACTCTAATACTTCTGAGGGCACGAGGCTGCTGTGGTTTTCCTATCCCTCTTCATTCCTCATTATTACAATCACCATACAGTCACCTTTCTACTATGAAAAGCAGGAACATTTCCTTTTCAGAGAACATCTAGACAACGAGAAATACCACAGAGGGACAAAATTCCAGTACACTGAAGGCACACACTCCTAAACAGGAGGGCCATGGAGGAAGTCTAACTCTGTACTCCAGTCAATCCAAACTGGTCTCAAGACTCACAGCCTCTTAAGGAGAAGCTGAATTACTAGGCACTGGGACACTACTGCTTCCCCAACAGCTCCCTCTCTGCTTCCTTCAGAGCTATCAAACTCTGAAGAACCACCTGTCATTTAGGTTTCAGTTTACTCTTCTCAGTTTATGATAAACCCCCATAGAATAATGTTATCCATAATATCCATTAATGCTACCCATAATTTATTTTTAAAAGTTTCAACTTAGATTATGATTACAAACCACTAATTTTATATTAAAAAATGCAGATATGCATTTTATCTCCAATAGTGTAGAAACATGGAAAAATAAAGTGGAAGAGAGAACAACCTGCAACCATCACTGACCAAAAGGAAGCTCTCTCCCTTGCTATTTGTATTCCTCCCAAACTGTTTCCCACCACCTTTACGGGAAAAACATTTGGCAAACAAAACCAAAAGCACTTCCACTGCATTTTTCAGAAGACACAAGAGGAGTATTCCTTTCACAGTATCTCAACCAACATCAGCAGTGACCACCACTAGTAGAAACATCTGAGTTCACAGTGAGAAGATTCTCTCTTACTTCTGTTGTTACTTCTAAGAGATCTTAAGACTGAATTTCTGGATGCAGATTTGTTAGTGTGTTTAGAAATGGATTTAGAATTTCCTCTCAACACTGGTGCCCTGTAGGAATGTAGGAGAGTGCCCCCTAATGACAGAGTGGCAAACTAGCCTTTGTCCCCCAAAAAAGGAAAGAAGCCCAGAAGTTTCTCCCAACGATCAGGTGAAAAGCCACCTTATAGGACCCCAGAGACTTCACTAAAACCTTGGGGTCACCTAATTGGATAGAAGCCAAAAAGTCCCGCCTGGCCCATAAGGTAGAAAAAGAGGAAGACAAAAGAACTAAACTGCTTTTGTGAAGGTATTTCTAACAGGGGCAGACCTCTGTACCTGGCTCCTGTTTGTTATTTTGCCTTTTATTAAACCTTTTTGTTTCTAACACTGCAGCAGAAGCCATCCTGCTCATTATTTGCCTCCAAAGGTAATAGCTAAGCTATCCTTGGGTGTATTAGGTTCCCTTTTGAAGGCTCATAAAACCCTGGCCCAACAAAATAGAACCTAATAGGTGTGTCACTGAGGGGTGTGACACTGAAGGGTGTGTCACTCAGGGTGTGTCACTCGGTGTGTCACTTAAGGGTGTGTCACTGAGGGGTGTGTGACTGATGGCTGTGTCACTGAAGGGTGTGACACTGAGGGGTGTGTCACTCAGAGTGTGTCACTGAGGGGTGTGTCACTGATGGCTGTGTCACTGAAGGGTGTGACACTGAGGGGTGTGTCACTCAGAGTGTGTCACTGA
>NW_024367439.1:50601-119097 GCF_014805655.1 Passer montanus
GGGGGGGGGGAAGAAAGGAAAAAACAAAGGAAAAGCTGAGTGCGATAGATTCCCCTGGGGAAACAAAGTTGACAGTGGAATGAGTGGAACTGATGCAGAACCAGCACATTCCTGTTTTCCACCCATTCTGGATCATCTGGTACTGAGACAGAACTGGAGTTTAATGCTCTGTCAGCTCCTGATGCAAGGGCTGATCAGACTTACTGGAAAGAGGAGACTCATTCATTCAAATGCTGAATTGTGACACTGAGCTCACTGTAGTTTAAATGCAGCAAATTTGTGTCCATCCGCACTGTGAGGCATCACAAGGAGAGCATTATTGGATAGGAGTGCAGGAGAGTGCCCCCTAATGACAGAGTGGCAAAGCTAGCCTTTGTCCCCCAAAAAAGGAAAGAAGCCCAGAAGTTTCTCCCAACGATCAGGTGAAAAGCCACCTTATAGAACCCCAGAGACTTCACTAAAACCTTGGGGTCACCTAATTGGATAGAAGCCAAAAAGTCCTGCCTGGCCCATCAAGTAGAAAAGAAGAAAACAAAAGAGCCACAAAGCTTTTGTGAAGGTGTTTATACCAGGGGCAGACCACTGTACCTGGCTAGGATTTTTCTGTTTGTTGTTTTGCCTTTTATCCTTTTTGTTTCTAACACTGCAGCAGAAGCCATCCTGCTCATTATTTGCCTCCAAAGGTAATAGCTAAGCTATCCTTGGGTGTATTAGGTTCCCTTTTGAAGGCTCATAAAACCCTGGCCCAACAAAATAGAACATAATACTGCCCGGTTTCCCTTCCTTGGCACAACAAGCAGAAGTAATTTGAACAGGACCCAGGCTGTGCACTACTGACATTTTCTCCAATAGCTGCTATCTCTTTCTGGTGTTTCACCTCCCATCCTTAAATCCCTTGTTCCCTTCATGACCTCCTTCCAGCTCCCCTCCAAGTGTCACTGTGCACGGAGGCAGACAAGCTCAGCTGCCTGGCTTTTTTTTTATGAGCAGGGCTCAGGGACTCTGGGTGCAAGGAGAACCATTCCCAACCTGTGACTGCTCCCCGAGGTCACAGCAGGCAGCCAGTGTGCTGTCACAGGGGAGAAGAAAACAACACCTTTCCAATCATCACCACAGCACACGACCCGCTGAACTTCACCAAATGAAAAAAACTGCACCCAGATTTTCCACTGGGTCTAGGTGAAAGTCCTTGCTGCCCACTTCTGTGTCAGACAAACTGCTTAGACAGAACTGACACCTGAGTTTCCTCGAGAAATAAAGCAAAGTGCTTTCAAATGATTACGTGTGCAACAAAATGGATTTTTAAACTGTCCTTTAAGTCATGCTGCTTGACCAATAATTAGATCAATAGGCAAGAGAAACATTAAAGATGCACGTTAGCCATTTTAACAAACATTTAAGCTCGCAGTAAGTATTTCTGCCACCGTACCTCAAATATTTGGGCTACCGAGTGCAATATTCTAGCACTTCTAGGTCTGGAATTTATTTGCATTTTTCTTTAAAACTAAAATAAATTTAAAGTCAGAATAAATTTTTTCCTGTCACTCTCCCAGAGGAAAAGCAACATGAAACTCCTGATTTTAATTCTTAATTCAACAATGAACACTACTCATGCTTTGTAAAACCCCCGACAATGAACACTGACAAAAAAACCTTACTTGATACTCCAAAGGAAGACCAAAAACATCTCTCCCTGGTTACAAACCTGGCTGAGTTTCACAGGTTTCACCAGCATTACAGGTGAGGTTTTTCTCTCCTAAACATTTTCTATATTCTTATAAACTAGCTGGAAGTATCAGCTTGTTTTTTTGTTTTTTGTTGTTGTTTTTTTTGTTTGTTTGTTTTAGTTTTAGGTTTTTTTTTTTAAGGACAAACGGGAACATGCTCTACCAAAGTCCCTACCTCCTCTCCTAGGCACAGCTGAGACAACACAAAGTAACACTTCCCAACGGGAACAGCCTTGAAGAGACAAAAAGTAGCAGAGCAATACTAAAAGCACCCAGTCCATTTCTCCTTGGATTAGGCAGATTTATCTGCCAGCTGAACTACTGGCGCCTGCAGCACACCACATTCCAGCTTGATCTTTCTACTTTTAGTCCTACCAGGACTCCTGGACTAACTGGACTCCTCACTTCAGCAGATGGCATTCTGAGTCTGGGACGGAGCCAGGGCTCCCAGGCTGTGGTTTGGGCACCAGGACTCGCCAGCTCTAAAACAGCCTGAATGAGGACAAAGTGTCTCAGCCACTTGTGTCCTTGGCAATGTCCATGTTCTGTTTGTAAAAGACAAGCAAGAGAAATATTGTCTCATCTTGGGAGTCGCCCAAATGGGGCACATGGAATCCTGTTACTTTGTAATTCACATCCCCCCTTGGATTCAGCTCCTCTTTCCTTTAACCACAGGCTGCAAAGCCGTGTCCTTCAGCAGATTCACCTCACAAACTGAGACCCATTCACTGAGCTTTATGTTGGTGCTTTGTCCAGCTCCTCAGGGGCCTAACACAAGATCTCATCAATATTCCTTTAGTAAAAATACTGGTTTCTAACCATAAATCTAAAAGCTATAGCCAAGGAATATAATAGTGTCATTTTCTTTGGGTCAGAACACGACTCCAGGGAGATGTGCCTGCAGAAGAGGTCACCGTACTTTGATCTTCTGATACTGGGTCATCCACCAGCAAACTGAAACAGAGAAGAAACAGATTCTAAGATTCTGTTGTTCTATCATCTCTTCAAGGTCATATCTAAGAAACCAAGACCTCAGGAGATGTCATTGGGACCATTTGAGCATGTCCTGGGCAGAAAATGTCACTTGGAATTAGTGCAACACTCTGAGAAGACAGCCCTTGAAAAAAAACCCAAATCAACAAACAGCTACAACATTTTAAAAGGGTGTGGGGGGGAAATACTCTGAGTAGAGCCAAGTTTTAAAATTTTCAGTGTGCACCTCTGCTCAGGAGCAAAGACATTTTCATAGAAGTGTGGCAGTATTTCTGCAAAGATCATAACTAGAGGCTGCAGTTACTTCAGATGCTCCACCCACAAAGAACATTTTCAGTGTTTGCTTTACTGTTTGTGATTATGAAATGGGTTTAAAAAAGAAAAAAAGCAAGTTATTAAGAATTCTGTTTGAAGTTCTACTTGGAAATAATCATACATTGTAGCACTCCTGATGGAGTAATTATTGACTACACATTAATGCCTTTTTTGCCGATAGATCTCAATCTTTGTGGAAATGAAACCTTATTTTAAAAGCTACACCACCTACTGGGATTTGTTCTTAAGTATGTGCCTTCTGCCAGCCAACAGGTCACACGTCAGACATGGCTGCGATCTCGTTAAGCACCACTGCTCTGCCCCACTGCAGCCAGGAAAGCACTGACACACACACCACAGAAATATTTTTTTTAAAAATCACCTTGTTTTTAACTATTGATGGACATGTCAGGAAATATCCATCAATAGTTAATATTAATTACAAGGTCCTGCTCTACTTGCTAGAGCTGTTGAAGAATTGTTGCCTTGATGTGGCTGCTGATGACTGAAGTATCTGTACAGGTTCTCTTCATTGCAGTTACTTGGTTGCCACCCCTGACACGACTTGCACATAAGGCTGTGGGGGCCGTCTGGCTCTGCTGTCTGCTGGCAGCCACCGCAGAGCAGCAATAACAAAGACCAGCACTGCAGCAGCGTCTCAGAACACCAATGAGGTTGAGATGAGCCCGAAATAAAAACACAAACTTAATAAATTTGAACTGGACAAACAGCCTAAACGTGTGCTTGTGTTGGGCAAGGCAGAAGTGGTGAGCAACTCGGCTGGGGAGAAAGTAGATAAATCTGGGAATGAACTCCAAGGAAAAAGGTACAAAGATTATTTCAAATCATGGAATGAACAGATTGGAAATACCTCAAGCACACGCAGAGCAGAGGGGGATGCCATCAAATCCTGGCCCTGACACTTGTGGCTCAGTACTCTACCTGTCACTTGAGTTTAATCCAGGTAACAGACACACAACTGGCTGTTGGTCTGTCCTCCTCCCACAGCATCAAGGAACGGGTTACGTGTAACCTGCCATTAGGGGAAGGTCACAAACTTGCCTGAAGAAAACAATTTAGCTGCCTTGGGGACTAATAATACATTTTATTCCGCTTTTGGAGAAACTGACTAAAGCTGGCGTATCCAAATCCTCAGTGGCCAGCACAGTTGCCATTTTCAGATCTGGCCACTGACTGGCCCGACCTCGACCTTTCCAGAAACACACTTTCCAGAAACACCGGGCCAAACCACGACAACTGCCATGTGTCTCTTTCACTGAGCACACAACATGTTCAAGGGTGAACAACAGAAGACTTCTTGGCTCAGAAGAGCTCTGCAAGTCTCTTCCTTTACTTGGCTTTACTTTCACAGCTTGTGGCTACCCTGAACAAGGTATTGGCAGGTGTCTCAATAGAAATGCCCTTCTCATCAGTGGTAGAAATTAGATTATCATCTGCAAGATACTTGCCCTCAATTCCATTGGAAACCGTCACAGGGGAGAGAACCAGGATCCTGGTCAGACACACACAGAAAGAGCCATAAGCCATATCTGTCCATGTAGACCTGAAACTTTCCCTCAGCACTGATTAGTAAAAATGCATATCCCTTTCAGCTAAAAGAGGTGACAAAAATTCCTCTCTTTTGCCCCAAGCTGAAAACTGAGTTTCCATGATTATTCTAAAGTTGGTGATTTTAATGAGACATTTTTAAAAGTGATTAACATGAAGGACTACTTCTTTAATTATAACCTTTCCTATTCTTTCAGAATAAATTTTGTTGAACACTTTTCATGTGATTTGCTTCATTATCTTTTCATTTCAATCATCTTTGATGACACACCATTTAATTAGGTTTATTATGCAGGTACAGATCATTAAACTTGTGCATTCAGCACATGCATTCCATTTCACTAATGTATCTTATTCATGCCACTGTCACCATCCATTACAAAAGTTAACAAGGCATCATCCAGTTAAACTAAGTTTGCAAAATGTTGTTCATGAGGAATTTCTCTTTCATAACATTATAGGATGCCTTATTGACAACTTGGCTGGTGTTTGTGATCTCAGTCATAAATATTTACTTGTCACCATAAACTGTGAAATGTTACCTTCCAGGGAGTCAGCCAGTGCTCTCCTCTAGTCATAAATATGACTCCCTCTGTTGTAGTATTATTAATGTTACATTTTTTCCTGTTAGGAGACTTTACAGCCGGGAAAAGAAAGCCATTTCATACACACAACCAAAATATCACATAACTTACAAATTTACTTGGCCTGCAGCAAGAGGTGTATATTCACATCTTGTTAGATCTGCAGATAAATGTGTATTCCTGTGCTCACACTTCTTATTGTCAAGATATACTGTTCAATGGCTAAACAAAAGTATTGGCAGAATATCTCAAAGAACTCAGCTGTGACCATTAAGGGTCCTACAAAATCCCTTACACTCCCATTATTTTTAACAGCTGCTTTTTCAAATGAAACAAGATCTGCAGGGAAGAGGCATGTGCTTTCTCAGACCAGCTGATACAATCGTCAGACAGCACCAAGTCATCCATGGCCATGGGTTTGGTGAGCACCATGGAATTACTGAGGCTGCTGCTGAGCCCCTTTCCAGACCCACCTGCTGAGAGAGGGCACAAGGCACTGACACTGAAGAGCACCACAGGACAAAACCCTCCTGGGTGACATCCCAGCCTGAGAGCAGTGGTGCTTATACCTGGAAGTCAGCTCCCTGGAGTGCCAACAGCTTCCCCCAGGAAAAGGAGCTGCTGTGCTACTCCTGCAGCAGATGGAAGTCCAGGGTTCTGGGATGGCTCAGATGGTTTCCCTGAAGTAAAAATTAACTAGTCATTAATTTAAATCATTTCAGCCACAGCACCTCTTCTCCAGTAAAGTGCTTCCACCACTGCTCTGTGATTCACTGTAAAATAGCTTCACTTGCAGCTTTTTTTCCCCTATAAGCTGCTCCACTCTCAAAGAAAGGCAAAATTCCTGCACACCAAAAGAGAACAGCCTTGTTCATGGGCAGATCTCTTCTCCAAGGACCCTGCATTCTGTGACTGTTTCATCAAGGAATATCAGGCAGGTGCCCCTAGCTAGGCTCAGATAAGAAGAACCACCAGGCATAGATCTTTTAAATTCCTGCAGAACATCTGAGGGAAAACAAATAAGAAGGGCCAAGGGCTGGATGTTCCTTCAGAATAACAAAGCTGCTTTGTAGGTCGAGCTCCTGCAATGCTGTACAAAGTGCTGAGGGGATCAGATGTTTGAAACAGAAACCCACAATGAACAGCCATGGCTGCTATGCACCCACCTCTCCTGCAGTAAAAAGACAAAAAAAAAAGTTTTGATTCCAACTATAAACATGAGGGTAATTTTTAAGATATCCTGTCAGGGTTTCAGGCTTTGTGACAGTAGCCAGTTCTGTCGTGCCGATGCATCAGCAAATGAGAAGGTGCAAATGCTTTGAAAGAGGGTGTCAGTCACAATGACAGTAAAGCTGGAGCTGAGATGGTGAATTTCACAGCTTATGTCTTTTCAGCACTTCATTACACAAATCATGTAGCACATGCTCCATGAGCACAGCTTTCTCAATGGGATATGTCTTTCTGCTATTAAATTAATTTTCTGTGCCTGCTTCTTTTACATTCTCTTTGTACTTGCTCTCCTCAGCATAAAACATGAAAATTTTAGGGTTAAACTAGAAATACATATATATAGACTTAATTTTGTGCCAGAGAAAGAAGGAAAAATAACATGTGAAATTTATGCCCAATGTAAACAAGCAACTATAATCTGTGGTCATGAAAGTTCTGAAGGACAAAAAAGCACAGCTTCTATGCTTTTAAGCTCTGTATTTTACTGCAGGTTGAGACAAGATAAATATCTCTAGTCTGTGGTAAAAATAAATATTTGGGGGTTATATTTTATAAATGGAAATACAATGGCTAACCTTGAAATTTTTAGTGGGTTTTTCCCCTTCATCTAGATTTTCATGCAGGGCTATTTTACCTCAGGGTAACTACTTTTTTTTTTGGCTGGTCTCCCTCTCACTCCAATGTATTTGCTTACCTCATGGAGACTGTACTTCACCCAGCTGGTTTTATTCTATTAGCAGCAAGAGCAAAGAAACACTGGCTTCCAATTTTTTTTAAAGACTGAAAATGATAATCAGCCTCTGTAGCAATTGTTCTATTTGCAGAAGAATCTAATCTGTACAGGGAAGGTGACAGATTGCCTGTTTACCCTCACATTATATTAAATAGTTAACATTTTAATAAAGAAGACTATGCTTGTATATAGTTGGATCAAAAGAGAAATTCAGTGCTACTGGTCCCCTATTTTCCAGAACAGGGATTTCAGGTAAAACTTGTGTTTTGGCCAGCCAGGTAACCAACCCAAAATAGCTAGGTATGAGGAAAGATAGTAGACAGCAGTGGAAAAAAAATAAGGAATAGCTTTAAAAAAAAAATAAGGAATAGAATTAAAAATTATACTTCATATCTACTGGTACAGTGAAAGGGCAGATGTTATCAATATCCAAAAATGATTTACAGCTCAGACTGAAGTCCCTCCAATGTGTTTTCTCCAAATTCACATGTGTGACATTTACAAAACATGAAATTATCTTTTAGGTTTTTTTTGGTCTCTGTCAAATATATAGTTTTTCAAATGTTGAAATGTTTTGATCTTGGAGATTTTATTTTTCATTCACATGCTTGTTTTAAAATAATTGTTATTAAAAAAAACAACACAATGAAACACAATATTTAGATGAAGCCATAAAACCAGTGTGAAAACAAAAATGCCCCATGTCCTTAATCCTTGCCTGGCTTAATATAATGAAGAACACTGACTTCCAGACTCATGGAAAGAAGCCTGACCCTGATATCAGCCACAATCTTATTGTTATTATTTCTGCGACATTCCTGTTATTCTCTCAGCAGAAATATGTTTTATACACTGCCCTGCAGTTTGCCCGGTCCCCGCCACTCCTGTCTCAGAGAGGGTTTTTCCCATTTCCTCCCACACACATCATACTTTGTTGGTTCTGACAGAAGTTCAGTCTATGGGAATCATTAAAACTCCCTTCTTACCTTAAAAATCCCTTCCCTGTTACTTCTTCTGGTATTCTGGGGAGGGATACACCACAGAGGAGCCAAGATACCCAATACTGCTCATGGATGGAGTCAGAATAAGGAAAATACACACAGATACAAATTATGAACTTCCTGTTAAGGACACGTTCAAAAGGGAGTTTTGTGTTACCTCTGGTCAGGAGCAGGAATTGAAATAACCAAAGGACACAACCCTTAACCAGCAGCACCTACAGAGTTGGTCTGTGGGTTTTGCTATAACACAGCAGCACAGTTTTGTTAAAAAGGGTAGGTAAGCTGTTCATGTGTAAGGAGAGAGCTGAAATAAAAGACTAAAACCAATTTCAGATGTGGGCTAGAGCACTTCTGTTAGGGTAAAATTATTAAAATGAATGCTTTAAAATATTCCATAAATCAACTGGATTATCAGTCTTTCTTGATGTGTGTCTCTGCTCACCTAAAGCTCCACAGAGCAGCCATGAAGAGCAATTAAGAAAACCCGTAGAGAAGAGTCCACTGTCACACCTCAGGTGCCTCAATTCCTTCCAGTCCCTGTTGAAAGAATTCCAGCTGGCCCTTCTGTCCCGCTGTAATCCCTATTGTTTCTCCTCCAGAGCACTTCCCTAATACTTAGTTACATACAAGGAAATCTCAGCAGATTTCAGCCACTTGCTCACTACCACAACATACCAATTTCTAACCTCCTTCTTGGTCCTCACTACTTTCCCCCAGTTTCCATCCTCCCAACGATTCCAGCTGAAGTAGATTTGCTGCTTGGTCACACACCAAGGCTTGCTGAGCTACCAATGAGCAGGGCTTGGCTATGCACCCCAAAAGCAGACATTTTATGTATGAGTGCTTCCAGCACTGCCCATGGAAAAAACTCCCAGGAGTCTAGAAGTGCGTCCTGGTAAAGCACTGTACATCAGCACATCAACATTTCACTCTGTTCTCCACATTTCTCCCACAGAAACGTTGGGAATAAGAGCGAGCTGCTCCCGTGCCGCAGTGTCCCGGAGCCTCCACGGCTTTGCTGCTCTCTGCAACGGAACTGCACTGCAGGATTTGTCCTCACGCATTTCAAAGGCTACTCCAGCCTTCAGTGTCACTGCAGGGGACAGACTGTTTGTGACTGCAGAGTTCAAGCAGCCACAAAAACACCAAATAACCTTCACAATAAGGCTCAGCCATTTAATCATAGTCTATCATCAAGCAGGGTACTCAAGTGAGAATGCACATGGAGCCAGCTGGGAATAGAGGAGAAAAACAACCTAAGCCTTGCTCAGGACTGTAAAGACACAGCACAGCCTTGAGTTCCATCTCCCTTCCCAGAATCTGCCCAACACTAACCTAGAGCTGAAATTACTTGGCGAAATGCTTTAAAATCTCACAGATCCCATAAATCTTGTGAAAACACATGGCTATTTCACCAGGATGCTTCATAGACATTGCTGAATGCCCTCTATACTGCTGTTTTCTTCTTGTAAACAAAATTCTGATAAAATGCAGGGGTAAGCAATGGCATCCAGGTGTTCTGTAATGGGTGAGACTGTTTCCTTCTGCATCCTAACTTGTCCTCTTCCTTCTCAACTTGCTCTTGAGGTACTTGTTTAAATGTAATTAAGCAGAATTTAATGGATACCTGCTACATTTAGGTACATACTTAGAATGGCATCTCACTGCATTTTTCCATAGCTGGCAGCAATGGATGGACAGCTGTCTGCCTCATCTTCCAGGAATTTAGTAATGATAATCCTGAGCAGAGATTCTACTCCTCAAAATTAACTCTGTTGAAACTTAACCTTCCAAAAAGTCCAGAATGAATACTTGAAAATAGCTCACTAAATTCTTGGTAAACGTTGTGAAGGATGTCACCATAAAAGACAATGCACTGTATTGGCACCACATAGGAGATGATGGTGTATTGTTGCATGAATTAGACTTGATACCTCTGCTTTTAAGGAAATATGAGCACTGACACATCCTTTCCTTATGTCTCCAAAGCATTTTGAGGAAGAAAGAGCCCTACAAATCTCATATGCAACACAAATTTCTATTCTACCCATATAAGTTAGCTTATTTCTTTTACTTATGTGATTTAAAGGCCAGATTTCCCAGTCACAGCACAAGAACGCTTACAGCAGTTTTATAGCAACACAAACAGGTCTATGAAAAATGAGCAAGGAGGGATCCTGAGAGCACTGCAGCAGTGACCCAGGTGGAAATGCAGGGAACTCTAGTTACCAGTCCTCATGCAAAATTCCTTGCTGTTACTACTTACTGGCAATAAACACATTTAACACATGACAGATGTGTTATGCCCTTAACCCTCACAGACCATGAGTTAGCACTCTGACCCAGTTCTCCTCTCAGGTGGCTGACAGGTGTGAGATCCTCCTGTTAAAACCCAGGTTATTCTGCCCATGTTTTACACAGTTAATCTTTATACTCCCATGCTATGACTTAGAACCTACAAAAATTCCCTGGAATACTGCCAGTAAGTTAAAGACAGGACACATGATCATCTGGTGAGAGGTCAAGTATCTCCAGAGCTGTTCTGTGGTTTAAATGCTTTTCATTTGAGACTGACATTTTTCCAAAGGGAAATCAACTCCTGCTGCTTTTCTCCCTATGATACACATATTGAGGAGAGGTGGGTTTTATACGGGTGTGCTTCTTTTTAAGCTGCATCTCTTCCAATACCTCAATAAAAGCAAAGTATCTGTTTCCAAAAGGAGAGCAATCAGCTGCTTACTAAGACTTTTGAATCACTGAAGGCTTAGGGTTGGAACGGACCTTAAACACATCTTGTTGCACTCCTCTGCCATGGACAGGGACACCTTCCACTGGACCAGGTTGCTCCAAGCCCCCTCCATCCTGGTGTTGGACACCTCCAGAGATGGAGCAGCCACAGGTTTTCTGGGCAACCTGTAATAGTGCCTGGATAACTTAGGTAGCAATCCTCCTGTAGTTCTTTACATTCACCCTAAAATCTTTTACAGAAACACTTGCAAAGATACAAAACATAGCATTTTCAGAGCTGCAACATTTGTACCTTAACACAGACCAAAATGTTCTGTGAGGTTTGTCATTCAGAACTTTTTATTTCCCTCCACCCATCCACATGGTTTTACTATGTTTTATCATACCATTTCTAACTTGATGCTTCCCTCCCCATTATGCCTTTCAGTCTGGCGTGATTTAGAAATGTTGACTGTAAACAGCTTGTCTCAGTAAAATAATCCCTTGTCCTTGACCATACTGATCATCGAGTGCCAGCAAAGAAATCCCGTCCCTTTGAACTGAAGACCACATTATAAAACTGCTCTTTTCTCACAAGGTCAGTTTCTAGTTGAGCCAAGATTCCATTTGAGATTTTACAGAAACCATTGTGATCTTTGTTTGGTGTTCTTATTTCTGGGCCAAGTGCTTATCTTTGTGATTATCTTTGCTCATCTTTCAGCCTGAGAAGGAATGCTGGCTGTCTCAGCAAGCAAAGAAAAAAACCCAATGAATATCAGCTTGTACAATCAATTTTAGTATGATGCTGATGAAATTTGCACCTTTGAACAGCTGTAAAGCTGGTTTCAAGGGTGTATGGTGATACCATGTTTAAAAAACAAACCAAAACAGGTAAATAGCATTCACAGCTGAATTTTAAAAAGCATCTCAAAACCCTAAGCAAACGACTTACAGACAACCCTTAGACAACCATTTCAGATGACCATACATTTGTGCAATTACCTTGTGGCCATGTGCAGTTTGTATTACCTCAATTCCTGGTCCTGTGAGGTAACTTGAAAGCCATGAAAAAGCAGACAGGCAATCCAAATTAAATATCTATACAGCCATATACTCTGAAAACACTTGGGTACGTTTCAATTTCCAGTGGAGAACAAAAATCCAAGAGCTCAAAGAATTTATTATCATTCTTTTGACTCACAGAACCAATCATCTAAAACACCTCTCTGCTTAGAGATGCATAAAACATCTTTTTTTATAGAAGTAGATCAACATGTTATGCTTCATTGTAAGGACAGCAGCTGAGATGATTTGAACTTTGTGTCACTAAAAGCAGCTACACAAAGAAAGCACTATTACCCACTAAAGGAACACATTTCCTCCATTTGTTCTAAGTGCACTCTATTATATAAACCACATAAAATGTCAACATGACTCTCACAAAACAAGGAATGTGACACTTGATATTTGGATCACTACAGCAGTTTTTGAAACACCAACCTAACTTTAAGCACCTATACCCACATTTAAGATAGTTTAAACTATTTTTCTGTGGATCACTAAGGAGCATGGCAGGATGAGCGGTAACTGAGACAATTAAAGTTATTTGAGTGAGGATTTCTCTTAGAGTCGAGAAAATTATGCCTCCATTGAATCTTTTTTATTAGAATGACTTCGGACAAGAATGATGATTCAGGTTTGTAAACCTGAGCTCACTGAAAGCAGAGAAAAGGAAAGGACACCAGTGACAAGTCCACATGGCCTGCAGCCATCCAGTGGGGAGTGTGTGCTGAAGGGAGGGAAGGGTAAAGCAGCAAAATGAATTTCCATGTACAGGCACCTGCAGAAAATGCCACCTGTGCTGGCCAAGACAGCCACAGCATGGGAAAAGGATGGGAGCACTCAGATCAAAGGAACAGGGGGCAATAAGAATGCTGGTATTACAGAAATGAAGGGTTTACCATAAAGCGAAGTGAGTTTGGTGATGATAACCCCCCTGCCCACAAAATGAACACAATGTTTCAGGACATGGTTTGAAAGCACTATCTAAACTAAGGTACAGACCATTTTCTTCCTGAACTCCACTTCCCACATTCAAATTCCACCCAAGGATATCATTAAGCTGTATTGATTTATTGATACAAGAACCTGATCTGCTTTGCATGTGTAAATTAGCAGCAAGAACATTTCCCATTACTTTGCTATATGGCTGCAATGACTGTTCACTTAATTTCCTGTGGCACAGCTCAGGTTTTGCAAAATGCATTTGCAACCAGGGTGTCAGCTCAGATTTAGTTACATGTTACATATGCTTTATAAAAAGGTGAAGCAGTGCAAACAAATATCTGGGAATTACAATTTACTACCAGGCATAAGGCTCTCAAAACAGTGCTCAATCCTTCAGAGCTCTTGAGTTTTTCCTCTGTACAAGTACTAGAGAAAGCTTATTTGAGTCTTTCGTTTCTCTTAAGATGAAAGGGTTTTCATTATTTTTGATATAATTACCTTTAAATAGTCCTGTACAAATCCTGGTTCTAACAGTTTGTTTATCCTTGTAGGAGGTGAGACAAAACTTACTTGAATGTGAAATAATACATGTGTTTTAAAGCCTTTTTTAATTTAAAATAATGGATATTTGGACACTGTGTTACTTGGCTCCTCTAATTCAGTTTGACTCGACAGAGTCCAAATGCAAAGTCACAATCTCACTCTGTATGTCTCCATCAGCTGCTGAGGATCAGGTGTTGAACAGCTCCAGTTCCACCACCAGCTTCCTGTCAGAACTCCAGAAAGGACAAACCAGGGAAGCCCATTACACTGAGGATTCAGTGCACGGGTTCCCAGTGCTGTGCAGTGGGAGCTGACCCAAAGGCTGCATCATATTCCAAAGGGTCTGCTCCTTCAAAAATGTGGAAAAATACAGAAAGGCAGCAAGATTCTGCCTTACTGTATTTTTCCACAAGAAGTGATTTTGTTTTTTAATCTGAGACATGGAACTGCAAAACTCTTTATTTATTGATAACTTGGAAAGGATGAATAAAAGTGAGATAATTCTAGGAGTGTGACTTTATATTTTAGCTCCCCAGAAGGCTGTTGTGAAACTAAATTAAACGACTGGGGACACTGTGGCTGTTCACTGATCTGTCTAAAACCCAAAGTCACATCTGCTCTGAAGAGAAAATTGAACAGGATTTTTTTTCCTGTACTGGGCAGCAAGCCTTGGAACACTTAGTTTTCTTTTAAGTAAAGTTTGCTAGGCAGCCACAACAGAGAAGAAACACTCCCAGAAGGTAAAGCTCCCTTCCACAGGCCGTGTGTCACAGGACCTGCAGCTCATCAGAGTGTCACCTCCAACGTCCATGGCAGCACAAACAGCCATCAGGACATCAAATTCAGGGGGCTTGCATTTAGGGATTAAAAATGAAATAATAGTTATTGATGCGTGGTATGCAATGTCATGCTTGACCACTTGGCTGGCAGAACACTAGATGACTAGAAAGACTCTTAAATATGTCTGTATGGAACCTTGCTCCCAAACTAATATCACTGTTTTTTATTAATAATATTTCTACCCATTATTCAGAAATCTGGTCCAGAGAAATTACTGGAAGCCATTAAAAAAACCCCAAATTAGCAAAGCCACAACAAATAGGATCTATTACACAGCAATCAGCACAGCTTATATAAATGCAAGGCATGTATCAACAACATATGGATTACCTGTGTAGCCAAGACCACCATGTGTAAGAGGTGAGGTTCATATACATACATGGATTGCCAAAAGGCCTCCTACAAGAATCTTTAAAAGTGTTTGCAAACAGGCTGAGCAGTCATGACAAAGAAGGTCCTCCCATTAATAAAGATGCTGATTTAAAAAGGAAAATATTGAAGGTCAGTGTAAAAGCCATTTCTCTCTCCAAAGAGAGACATTCAGCAGAGTCTCACAGGATTTATGAGAGACCCTGGTGTTGAACATGTTTTTAAGTTCTCTGGGAAAAGGAGCAGAGAGTGTGATGACAAACTTTCAGGATGCTGCTCTTATTCATGGTGGTAAAGATAGGAAATGACTGAAGAAGTGCAAAAAACCTTGCAGCCAAGGGATGGGGAGAGATAAAGGCAGATGAAATTCAGGAAGGACAGTTGTAAAATGACGCACTAGGGAAAAAAAAATGAGCTCCACAGCAATAAGCCAGCCACTAATACATAGGAACAGGATGTTAAGATCAGGGTAGACAGTGCTGTGAAAACATCCATCCAGTATTCAGGAGTTCAAAGCCAGACATGAAGATCAGCAATTACTGAAAAAGGAGCAAAAAAAAGCAAACTGGAATATCATTAGCTCCTTGTGCAAATCCACCACACCGCTGCACCTTTCCAACTGGATGCAGTTTTGGTCCTCCCCTTGCGGTAAGGCTAATTCAGAATACAGAGTGAGTCCCATGAAAGGAGCCACTGGCTCCCCCAGCTCCTCCTAAACCTCAAGAAAATTCATTAACAGCTGCCCTCTCACTGCTGCTGTCAAATAGAGGGAATTATGCAAAGTCTAGAACATCTTTCAGTGGTTCAAATGGTTTGCTGCAGTGTGGAGTCTTCTGGTTTTGGTAAGGGAGAATAACATAAACAGGCTTTCAGGCCTGAGGATGGTAACAAGCAAAGAGAATAACTGGAGTTCACTGAACAGATACTGAAAAAAGCCAAACCAACCCCTTGGCATCAGCTTTTTTTCCGTGTAGCTGAAAGAAGAGCATTTGAATTTATGGGAAATGGCATTTAGAAATTACTAGTCATCTAACATGTTATTCCTCTTACTTACTCTACTTAACCTATGAAGTTGCAGGAGAAATTATTCCTTTGACCTGCAGGGAATAGCTATAAAGAGTTTTAGAAGGAATTCAAAAGAGTAGAGATCAGGAACTAGTTGGATTAATACTGCAGGGAATCAATCCACCAGTGCAACAGAGCAACACACAGGGATTCAGTCTCAAGAGACCAAATGTTAGGGAATCAACAAACTTAACAACCAGCTTGCAATGCGATTTTTTTTCTAGAGGAACAAGGAAGCTGGAACAGAACAATGCAGACCCCAATGTAATCTCATTTAGAGTGGGGCCCCCATGAGCAGAGGTAACTGCCTTGCTACACCTATTATCTTCTTTCCAGTCTGTCATTCCACTGCTTTTGCACACACACCTCCTAAGAGTATCAAGTGGTGTCCAGTGAAACAAGAACTAACAGGGATTCCAAGAAATGGAGAATTCATTTCTTCTAACTTAACCAGCTATTCAGCCATAAAATAAAAACCTATTCCCAAGAGATATCCTGTAGTTCAAAAAACAAAGCATTAATATTAATCAATTATTTTAATAAAAGCCAAGAGCTATAGTAGCAATTTATTACCAAGAGACCTAATAAATGAAATCCACATATAATACTCTTTTAAAATAAAACAGGATATTAACAAAAGTAATAACTACTGAAGAATGCTAAATGTTTAAACCAGAAAGGAATGAAAGCACACTATGTAAATTCTGAGAGGGAAGCAAAGCATCACTCAGCTCACCTAAGCTGGATGCTTTAAGCTTCAATAAGTCCATGTCACCTTCATTACAGTAATAAATATATTTATGTATATATACATACACAGAAGCACTCCAGCAAGTTACACAGGTACTCTTCACCAGCTGACTTCTCCATCTCATTGAAGTGACTGCTTCCCTCTCACATCGGCTCTCTCCAGGTGTAGTGGTGTCCCTGCCTTCTGGCTAGGTGATAATTAAATCTGCTAAACAAGTGGCAAGGAGATGGAAAAGAAATTATTTATCCTTATGCAAAGAGGAGGGGCTCAATTAACACTTCATTTAGGAATTTAGCTATCTGAATGTTATCACAACTCAGATGTAATCTGAGCTCCCTCCATCCCTCTCTCCTGGTTGGCTTGGCTCTTCCTCTCAGTTTCTGAGTCTCAAACAGGAATTCCTGCTGGGAAACACGAAGGTCAAACAGGAAAGCAAAGATCTGAGTAATGGTCTGTTCACACCTTGGAGAAAACAGATGCCAGGACCTGAACAGGGTCTCTATTCAGGGAGCATTACCAGGAATGGAAATACAAATTCTACTGACACACCTCTACCTATTAAGAGGCCCTGAGAGTATTTGAGGTGTTCTGCACCATAGGAAAAGTAACTCTAGCGCACATGACCACTGATTTGGCTCCCCCACAATGAAAATCAACTGAGGAAACAGGATTTCTAATTAAAATTGTTCTGATTTCTCTCTCCTACCCTCCACTTTTGTCAAGGAGATAAATACACATTTTCATTTAAAGTGGCTGAGAAACACCATTGAATTAAATATTCTGTATACAAGAAGGGAGAACACCAGTTTTCAGAACAAAAGATAAAGTAATTAATTGGAAAAAAAAAACAAACAAAAAACCAAAACAAAACCAGTTTTGCAGTAGCATCATCAGGGATTTGCATGCATTAGCACTGAACAGGCACAGAAACACATAAGCTGAAATGGAGGTTTATTGGTCTAGGCTGGGCTCATCCAAGCAACAGTAAATTACTCTGGTCCTGATAAGAAGCAGGTATTAACCAAACAGCAATACAGTTCTTTAAACCCCTAAATTATTCCAACTTGGCAGCTTCAAAAGATCATAAACAACCAAGAACTATTATTCAAGTCTCAGTCATTAGAAATTACAGCAAACAGACCAATATTGCTATCAGAAATACTGAAAATATGGATAGCATGCAATTCTTAATCTCCTTAGGTTCCTTTTTCATCTGCTGAAGTTGCTGAATGACAGACATAAAACGGTGAATAAAATCTTTCCAAGAAAACCTCTCCTCTGAGTTGGAGCAGTTGTGGTACATCCTCCCACAAGTAATACTCAAGATCCAAGACACTTATGACAAAACTGAAATCTCCCAAGTCCTCACCACCTACTTCATAAAGGAGCTTTTCTAGTCTGGGGAAAAAAATGTTGGGAGGAAAAAAAATAAAAAAAGCCAGTGTTATTGTTCCACTCCTTGGTTGTGGTGTGGAAACCAAAATCTCCAGCAGAACTCCAGTGGTTTGGAAAGCTGAATGGACCCAACTGAACTTCAGCAGGAATCGCCCTTTCCCAAAGGACTGCCCAGATTCCCAGCCTGCCTCAGGCTAAGGCTCTCTCCACTCCAGGGCTTTCAGCAAATCCCATCTGCTGTCAGGGATCCATTACAACCAGAAGCTCAGAGTCCCATGACACTGTCAAGAATTCCCAGAAAGAACGTGTTCTGAAACACCGATCTTCTAACCAGCCGTGCACTCCTCCTGCCTGAGGGTAAATGTAACCCTGTTCCAGCAGGAATGTCTCTCAGAGGGTGAGCAAAGGGTCACTGTAACAAAGCAACAATTTCCCTCCCTACACCCACCTGCCCTGAGCTAAAAACCCCCTGTCACTGCCAGGGCAGGTCTGGTTCTGCTGAGGGTCCCACAGTGCTGCTCAGAGCCCCAGTGCTGCTCAGAGCCCCCACACCCCACTGCTGCCCGGGACCCCCAGAGCCCCAGTGCTGCCCAGGGCCCCCCCCAGTGCTGCTGAGGGTCCCACAGTGCTGCTCAGAGCCCCAGTGCTGCTCAGAGCCCCCACACCCCACTGCTGCCCGGGACCCCCAGAGCCCCAGTGCTGCTCAGGGCCCCCCCAGTGCTGCTCAGGGCCCCCCCAGTGCTGCTCAGGGCCCCCCCAGTGCTGCTCAGGATTATTCAAGTCTCAGTCATTAGAAATTACAGCAAGCAGACCAATATTGCTATCAGAAATACTGAAAATATGGATAGCATGCAATTCTTAATCTCCTTAGGTTCCTTTTTCATCTGCTGAAGTTGCTGAATGACAGACATAAAACGGTGAATAAAATCTTTCCAAGAAAACCTCTCCTCTGAGTTGGAGCAGTTGTGGTACATCCTCCCACAAGTAATACTCAAGATCCAAGACACTTATGACAAAACTGAAATCTCCCAAGTCCTCACCACCTACTTCATAAAGGAGCTTTTCTAGTCTGGGGAAAAAAATGTTGGGAGGAAAAAAAATAAAAAAAGCCAGTGTTATTGTTCCACTCCTTGGTTGTGGTGTGGAAACCAAAATCTCCAGCAGAACTCCAGTGGTTTGGAAAGCTGAATGGACCGAACTGAACTTCAGCAGGAATCGCCCTTTCCCAAAGGACTGCCCAGATTCCCAGCCTGCCTCAGGCTAAGGCTCTCTCCACTCCAGGGCTTTCAGCAAATCCCATCTGCTGTCAGGGATCCATTACAACCAGAAGCTCAGAGTCCCATGACACTGTCAAGAATTCCCAGAAAGAACGTGTTCTGAAACACCGATCTTCTAACCAGCCGTGCACTCCTCCTGCCTGAGGGTAAATGTAACCCTGTTCCAGCAGGAATGTCTCTCAGAGGGTGAGCAAAGGGTCACTGTAACAAAGCAACAATTTCCCTCCCTACACCCACCTGCCCTGAGCTAAAAACCCCCTGTCACTGCCAGGGCAGGTCTGGTTCTGCTGCACAGAAATCCCAGAGTGACCTCCCCCACAATGGCCTCATTATGCCTAAGAATGGATTGCAATCACTTCTGCAGTCTACCACATTCCAGTGCCTTGGCATTTATTGCTATAACTTTTCCAATACTAATACACACCCATCTGCTTACACAACCCCCGCATTTGGTTTTTCCAAAGAATTAGGGGTCAAATTTCTCACTGGGGGTGCAGATGGTTGTTTTGAACTCCAAGACAGCAAGGGCAGGCAGTAGGCAGAGCACTGATTTTCACACCAGGTGTCTGAGCCTGCTGTGGGATCAGGGGAGAGCTCTGGATGCAGCCCATCTGCACCAACAGCAAGTTACCTGCTGCTGCAGTCCTGTACTACCTCAGCTGTGAGCTCTCACAGCTCTGCAGATATCATCTGGAAACTAAAAAGCAATTTTACAGGTTCTGACACACCCAATTTAAAATAGAGAAGATTAGTATATTTTAGGTGGCAGACGTTTTGATAGTCCTTCTCAGTATCATATCCACAAGTTCCAAATAAAACAACAAAATTGCTAAGAGTGATTACTACTAAGGAAGAGGCTCCTGCTCTTCTCGTCCATTTAAATCCAAGAGTCATTAATTATAACTAAATTAGTTTTATCGCCTGAAGCCAAACACTCCATCTTTGACCCGATATTCAGCATATTAAAAGCTTCTATAGCTATCCTAAATACTTTGGAAATTATGAGTATCAGGCAGATCATTTGTATTCCTGCTATCTTGAATCCCTTGACATCATCCCTTTGAGAATGCCTTGGCCATTTTTCTATTCAAGAATTTCACTGTCTTCCTCCAAATATTTGTCTCAATGTTCTCAGTACATCCTTTTCAGAAAAATTGTTAACAAATAGTGAAAACAAATGACATTGGCTTCTTCAACCTGCATAATTAGGGTCTACTGCCATGAGATGAAATATTCAGGTCAGAGACTAATTTCAATTTTAAACATGCTAAAGGACTTACAAAATGTCAAGATGCATCTTGTCAATCTGGTGGTTTACACATAAGAACAAAGACTTCAATAAAATTAAAAAACCCACTTATACATAAAGTTGATGGGTAAAATCAATACCATTGGAAGAATTTAAGTCTTTGTAATTGTTTTTAAAATTATTGTTGTTGTGGCAAACAAAACAAAATAAATACAAACACAATTAGGAGTGATCCATTAGTTTGTTAGTATGGAAGCATGGAAGCAACATGGTTGCAGGAGTTGTGTCTCATCTTCCTTTGTAAAAGGAAAGCTAAAATTAATGTTTTAGGAGACATTTTTACAAAAGCCTGTGGGAGAACAGTAGACTGAGGCTAAAATGTGGAAATCAGTGTGTTAACGTGTGCTGGAAGATGATTCCAAAACACCAAGAAATATTTCAAGCAAAGCTTTGACACTGCTTTTACTGACCAGCAAACCAGTTAAAAGCATTTTTCCTAATCAGTTAATCAATTAAAAGGATTGCCTTTTTATTCTGTTTAAATGAAACTACTCATCATTGATAAATTCACAGTTACCCAATAATTCTTAAAAAGACTGTTTCACTGTGTGTTTAGAACATGGGACAGCATTCAGCCAAGCTGCAAACAGCACCATCAAACACATCCTGAAGGAAGTAATTCTGTCCCTCACCACCCACCACATCAGAAGAGACATCAGCAGTTCCAAGAAATTACAAATACTTCTCTAAAACTCTTATTCTGCAAACACTCTTTTTCCACACTCTGTTAAATCTCATCCAGCAACAAATGGAAACAACTAATCCTATAATAGTCTCACCCTCAGAAGGTTTTAGAAGCAGCAAATATGATACAAAGAAATTAAAGGGAGGAAGTAGACAAGCGCTAAACAAACAACTCCAGTGCTGGGCCACCTCTGTAGAGCACATGACTAAGAGAACAGGCTGGCTGCTCAGATAAGCTCTTTTCCAAAGCTGCTGCTCATTATCCAGCTGGACCTTTCAGATTATGTCAGAGTTGCACACCAATTTCCACAAACGAATGGCCAAGTAGTGTTTGTTTCATTCAACACACAAAAATCCTTCTTTGCCTATGTTGGATAAGGGAAGAAATGCTTTTGTCTCGAGGAGAACTACAAGGAAATGAGGAGAAAGTTATGTAGCAAGAGGAAATAAAGAGGGAAGGGGAAAGTGACAGTTTGGAAATTGCCTTCCCATTGAAACTCTGGGGTCAAACTCAGGTAACACTTGGATCACTGCCCTGAACAGCTGCTCTTCTGGAGTAGGAAAAGATTAGGATGAAAACACACAACTAAATTTTTTTCTTCTTAATTCCTAGCTGTCTAACAGCAAATAGCACCACACGAGTCTAAAGCTGCTTCATTTTCACATCTGGACATCTCCTTATGCAATAAAAATAAAGCTCCTAGCAATTAATGTAATTTTTAACATACCATTCCTTAAGTGATGTATGTTTCATATTCAAGTTCTTCCATGATACTCAGAATACACCATTCAATACCATACAACATTTGGCCTGCTTAAACAATACTTAAGCATATTTATAAAAAAAAAAATCAGATGCTAGCATGATCATTTTTCTTGTGCCCAAGCAGTGAACAAGGCTTGATACTGATATTAGACTTTGTCACGTAATTTTTTACAAGATTCCATTTTTCCAAAATTAGCATCATCATATCAAAGACAAGCAACTTCCATATTAACAAAAATAACAAGTTTAGAATTAAAATTGTGAAACTGTTATACATTACTAAACTTCCTTGTGAGGAAATCCTCTGTACATTCAGCTGCAATATTTTAAGGGGAAACTGTAATATTAATATTTCATTGCATATATATGCATTTTGTGATTAACAAAAAACAGAATGGCTTGGAGCAGAAATTAGAAGTACTGCAGTGAACATGGTTTGCAGAAAGGGCTCTGCACAAGAAAAACAGTGCAATAAATGGTGTTGAGCAGCATCTCCTTCAGGGCTCTCCTGCTGAAAACAGTGCCAGGATGTTAAAGGCTGTTACTTTTGCCTTCACTCACAAGGAACTGCACCATAAACTGGGTTCTTAATGAATGACAGGAGAGGTGACAAGGTGCCAGCTGTACCACTCACTCCACTGCAGCACAGTGAAATGGGTTTTCCTTTGGGCTGAGCTTTATGGCAGGAAGAGCAGTTGCAATTGAAACATAGTAAAAGAGTTGGGATCAAGGACCTGCTTTTTGTTTTTGCAGAGCCAGACTAGTGATGAAGGCCCACCTTGGCACAGAGTTCATATCCCAAGACAAACCCAGGAGCTGGCTGTCACAGGCTGGTGCCACATCTCCTTTGTCATTCCATCAGTGGAAATGCACAAGGGGCTCAGGGACATTTGCTTTGATTCGCTGAATGACAGGTTTAAAAGAAACCTGAGTTCCCTGGCAATTTTAATGCGGCTTTATTATAGGTTGTAAAAGCTTGGTCTTGGATTATTCCAAGGCCTGTCTGCCTGCCCACACCAGGAACACCCAGGGCAGCTGTTTGGGTCTCTGCCATCACCCAGACTCCTCCCTTCAGCCTCAGGGAGGAGCTTGGACAGGTTATTTCCAGACACACTGTGTGAACCACCACTCTCAAACATGCCCTTCCATGCCAACAACAAAACCAGGGACGTCCAAAGGAGATGGGGATGGATTGCCACTTGAATCCCAAGATATTTCAGAAAGGCCTCTGTTGTAGAGGTTTGTAGCAATGTGACTCAACCAAATACATTTCCTTCTAAGGCACTCAAAGTAACATAGGATCACTTTCACAAACAAAACAATTGAAGAGTTTTTATTTTACTTAACTCTCCTTGTTCTAAGTTAATTCCTTTTTTGTCTCCATTTCTTTCATTCTTTTATAATAAACCTCAATTTTGACAAGGCCATCAAGTAACATTAAGTGTGAGTGGCATTAAAAAACAAACAAAGCAAGGCAACAACTACACTGGTGGGAAAAACGTTACTTCCAGAGCCAGGGATGTAATTTGGATTGAAAATGGAAGAGAAATGCATTCATAAAAGAACCAACCTCAGAAACCAGCAATATCTAAGGATACTATGGCCCAGTACACAAATCCTTACAACTCACTATTTTCTTACATCTTAAAGAAGGAAAATCCCATTACAATCAAAAATCTTGTCTGTTGTTCAAGAGCCCCGACTAATAAGACAAGTTCTGACTTCTTTGGAGCAGACACTTCCAAGTTCTAGTCTAAATTTTGCTTTGGAATTGCATGAATTACCACTATAGAAATGTGTATTTCAGTCTGCTCTGAAAACATGCACATGTTCCACAGTGAGATTTTAACCATTTGAGATTTTAGCTCACTACTTCCTCCTGGGGAGTCTGACATTTGAAGAGTGTGTACTGTCTAATTTCATAATGAAAGCTTGCTGATTTACAGCTTGTTCCAGCTCTTTTTCTATCAAAAAAAGACAGTAGTATTTTTAACAACAGTTCATACATATATTATGTATATAATTTACCATCTGGACACATGAAACCTTGAGCTCTCTGCTTTCCTTCACAGTTTTTAACACACTCTTACTACCCCACAGTATGATGGTCTGTTGGATCAGCATATTTGTCACAAAAAGAAAAGCTTTCCAATGCCAGCCTTGCAGGTGTCAAGCGATTTGCAGCTGGTTTTCAGCACTTCCTGGATTTTCAGCTCTCTTGGAAGCCAGGAGAGCTGTCACACAAGAGGCAGGGGGAGGCTTACCAGGTACTTGGAAAAATTATGGGTTACTAAGTAGAAGCAAACCAAATCTATTTCAGGAAGTCTCATCTGAAAAGAGATAGAAAGGCAGGGATATCAGAGGAAGTGTCACACATCCCTGCCCTTCTTCACTCTGTGCTGGGCAAGAAAGAATCTTTTGGGGCAACAAAAATTACTCAAATGTTTCATCTACCCAGTCAAATTATATTTTCTATTGAATTTTTTAAAACCACCAAGTACACCAAGAAGAAACAGGAGGTAGGAGCAAAGAATCCAAGTTATTCTATTGGGATGTTGAAAATTACTTTCTGAATAAAATCACTGGTTGTGCTCTTCTAGACACCCTTAAGTAACACCTAAGATGAAGCAGGACAAAAATCTAAATGGTACTTACAAAAATGAGACGCACTTACTATTCAAGGCTGCAATCTTCTGGTTTAAACAACTGGAAATTTTTGCTATGTTCAGTAAGACATCTCCAATTTACTGAAAATTTTCACAAAGAATAACTTACGAGCCCAGCACTTAACAAATCTTGCTCTCCTTCATTATCTTTGGAAAAGGTCAAAAACTATTTTCTCCATTACACTTGGAGCCCATTTTCTCTTGTTCTGTCCCTGGAAACCACTGAAAAAAGCCAGGCTCCAGCTGTAAACATCCACAAATATCCACACTTTGGCAATGCAGCCACGTCCTATTACTGTGTGTCTCCTAGGATGAGCCATATAGAACATTCTGCCAACAAGATCTGTCCCCAGCCTACTCTTCAGAAAGCTGAACAGACCCAGCACTCTGGTTCTCCTCAATTCCTATTGGCTTCAGCCCCCCAGTGATTTCTGGTAGTCCTCCACTGTTAGCTGGGGAGACACACCAAAGAAAAGTCCCCGTAAATTAATTTTCTAGGACAGGCTAAAAAGGAAAGAGCCCTCCAGCCATAGAAAGAGCAGCAAGCAGATTTGATGGAAGTGTCCAAGAAGGCAATGAATTAAAAATCTCTTGTCATGTACAGTAGAGGGGCATTTTAAGAATTCTGAATATGAATGAGAACAACTTGACAACTGCACTGAAAACCAGAGTCACAGAGAGAACCCTTATGAATGGCTGAGTAATAGCAGACAGAAACAATCATCTTATTTTGAAAACAAGGAAATATTCTGGCATACAAAGGAACCCAGGGAGCAGTGGGGGGCACTGAAAACAGTAGGGAAGGTACCTGGCTGGTACTTAGGGACCACAGGGTACAGAGAAACAAGCTCTGTGGGATTGTGCAGCTATTAAAGGTGAAATAATCTTGAGAACTAAAAGGAGATGAAAATAGAAGGAAATGCAGAAGCATAACAGATATGCAAGATTGTCTTTGTAAAAAGGATAACAGTGTGAAATGAGTGCCAGGTTTTAAATGAATATTTTAATGTGGCCTCCCTTGTTATGGAAGCAAGAGCAGGCAGGACACTGCTCTAACACCATGCAGTTGGTGCACCATGCAGTCGGTGTTGGATTGTAAATAAAAGCCACCCCTGGTCCAAAACTTTCCAAGAGAAGAACCTCTTTGGTAAGTCACAGCTACACGATATCTCAGGTTGTGACTGCAAAAAAGCCCCTTAATATTGATCAAACACCTTTTCAATATCTGTCCGAGAAAAGGAAACAACAAATAAAATCTGTTAGAGCTTAACTTTGGACAACAGGAAAAGTTTAAAAGAGAGGGAGACAAAGTAAATGAAAATAACAAGAGAAAAGATATAGCAAGACATCACAGAAGGGGTTCAAAATTGACCCAAAATAGCCCATTGGCACTTCGTACAAGCTGAGCAAACACACAGCTTCCAAATGAAATTATTTCCCTGCAACACTAGAATTTTAGTGAGAAAAAAAAATAAATTGGGAATACTCCATAATTTCTACTTTACAGTGCTTGCTAACGCCAATAAACTTGTACATAGCATTCAGTGCTTGACACAGGCAAGTGTCAGTCCCCCTCCATGGAGACATCAAAGTTTGATAATATAGGCACTATTAGTTACGATTAAAATAATTCATCCTGGTGACTTGGTTTTTTTTAAACTTAGTATATTTACTTTTTATTACAATAAACTTAACACCTGCAAATAATGACCCCACTATGCCAATGACCAGGACTAGGATCAGGGATTTATCTCACATACAACAGGAAACTCCTGCAAGGACCTAAAGCTCTTTCAGTATTTATTTACCTCCATACATCCTGCAGGCCAGATGCATTTGTTACAAAACCACAGTTCTTCAAAATCTTCCAATAAATTATCAGCTTAAGTATTTCCCATGCAAGAGTCACTATTATCAATTATAATACCCAGGATATTTTATAAAGGAAGGAGGGAAGAAAACATGAACTAATAACATAATGAGTAAGATGACTAATAAAGGCATAACAAAAGCAAAGCACAGCCAGCTTAGAAGGAAAAGAGGGAGTTGGGAATTAAGCACAAATCACACAGTTGAGCAAGATCAGACAAAAAAAAGAGGGGACAAGCCCCCCACTATCGAAATATTGGCTAACCAGGGAAAAACTAATTATAAATAGTACAGAAAAAGCCAAAACTACATTTTCTTATGACAAATAGTTGAGAACCAGTTTATTTAGCACCTTATCTGTTAATCCATTCTATTTTAGTAGCTTAAAGTAAACCATGGGCCCAGTGAATTGATCTGTGTCTCAGAACTGGAATGAGGAAATTTTAATGCAGCAACACTGTTCTTTTTTAAAGAGCATTTTTGTTCTACTGCATACAAGTTGCCACTGATCCATATGGACAGATTTGCAGCAAATGGGCTAGTTCTCCAAAATTAATATTATTTGCAAGGGGAACAGCTGTAGGCATGAATGCACAGGCACAGAAGACAATGGCAGATTTGCATTTATCTCAAATGTATCTTAGCTGAAGTCCGACTGCAGTGAAAAGCAGGGTGCCTTGCAAAAAACTTCTGGAAGTGTGGGCTCTAATTCAAGCTCAGAGCCAAGCAGTGCTGGCAGAGCTGTTTCCATCTGCTTACTGTCTTTTGCCCATCATGGATAAGATTAAGAAAAATTCACAGTGCAAAGAGTAACAAAGTGGCTTCTTACATTTTTATTACATGGGTTATCCATCATATTTTCATGGCAAAATCTCCCTCTTCAATGAACGAGTCCCTTGGTCTATCAGCTAGCAACATGCAATTTATTTTTTCCTTACAGTGCAACTCTCATTTCTCTCTTTATGAATGCCTCTGGGCCAAACTCACATAACAAAAGCTTGGGTTGCAGGGCTCTCTCCAGGAGCAAACAAACTGCCAGCCATTGCCACACTCTCCCTGTAAGCATTGCAGCCTGGTTTCAGAGGCAGCAGACCCCACACTGGCTCTATCCTCCCCTCATCAACTTGGGCTTCCATAAGCAGCCCCTCAAAGCTCACAAGGAAATGAGGCCCCTTGAGACAAATGTTCCAGGGCATGGTGATTGGCAGGTCTTATTGGGGAGCAAGTTCAGAAAATTTCTTGCCTTAGAATAAAAAAAAATACATCAAGGTTCAGTATGCAGGACAGTAATGAATGGCCTGCTAACAAAATAATACTAAGCATAGTCCATAGTTTCCTGTTCCCCTTTCCCTCTAGTCCTGTTTCCTACTGCTTAGGAGACCTCCCCCGTCTTCTCCTCTCAACATATTCACCTCTTCTGATTCTATTGCATTCAAAAGGCAAGAGAAATGCGCAGAGAAACTTCATCTCATGGAGCTGTTGCCAGTGTGAGGACTTGAGACAATTAGAAACCATTTTAGATCTTACATTACATGAGAACTTGGTCATGGGAAGAGCTTTCACCTGTACCCGACCGCCTTGGCAGCCGCGAGCTGCGACGTGAGCGGCATCGTCGCGCAGCTGCTTTCACAGCCACGAGCAAAGCGCTGGCCCTGCTGGAGGCTGGTGAAGGGTTAATTGGCAAATGAGACAGGGCTGCATGAGCCTCTGGGGATGAATGGCTGCTCTGAATCTGCATTTCCAGGGCTGACTGGCAAGTGGAGTGGAAGATGCAGAGAAGGCAGCCAGAGGAACTGCTGGGCAGGTGGGAGCTACCCAATTTATTTTCTGGTGCGTCTGCAGCAGTCTCACAGCTCTCGGAAAGTGGTTTGTACTTTCAGGGTTACTGTTTAATTAAAGAAGAAACTTGATCTCTGAAAGGTTATATAATTCCCCCCACAAAACTGTTGAGTTTAAAAAGCCAGCCCTGGGTAGAACAATCAGGATTAACAACTAAATGCTTACATTTAAGGCCATTTACGTTCCCAACTGCATGGAATACAAATTATAACAATTAAACTAACAATGAAGACTGTTGTTGAAGCCAAAAATAAAGACTGACAGTTCCATTCATTGGCCGTGCTGCTGTAACAGGTGTGTAATTCAACTGTTATCCTACATGGCCTGAGAAATATTTAATTTAGGTTTTACTCTGGCCCTTGCAAAAATTCAAGTGTCCTTGGTCATGATCAGTCATCCCCATTTCCAGCCACACAAGTCCAGCTGCCATCACTGTCTGCAGTGTTTTACACTGCAATTCATGGTGTTGTACTGCTGCTGGCAGCTTTGCTCCTGGAGAAAAACTAGATTAAAAACAACAACAAAAACCCAGTTCCATTTTTAGTTCAGTGAGTTTGGGCCCCTGTCACATCAGAGGCGTGGTAACAGGACATTCCCTGTTTCTCCTCTGGGCCAAAACACAAACCCCAGCTGAGCACCCTCCCATGTTCTCTCTTTGGCTGCACTTGTTCCAGTCCATGCTAAACAGGGAGAGGCAATTTGTACATGGATAAAACCCCCAAATTTGTCAGTGTACCTATGGAAAACTGCTGAACTTGAGACCTGGGAAATTCAAGGCAGCCAGTATGAACCAACACAACTCCCCAGCCTCCACCAAAAAACAGATCAAAGCACTTTTTTTTCTCTTGAAAAACTCGTATTACAAACATAAATTATTCAATAAAGTGAATTTTCCCCCATAAATTAAATACACTCCTCTGTGATATTGAAGTCTCAGATATGAAGCAACACTCTTCCAAAAAACTTTACCATATCTCTTCCTTTTAAATTACATTCAGATTTAGTTGAATGAATTTGTTCACAAGTTTAATTTTCTGCCTTGAGGTTACTTCTATCTTCAGGTAACAAAACATATTCTGTGCAAATTTAAAATGCAGTTCAGTAGTATTCTGTAAATAAAACAGCCTGCTAGACTAGAATCCTTTTATTTGGCCTATTGCATTCAAAAGGCAAGAGAAATGCGCAGAGAAACTTCATCTCATGGAGCTGTTGCCAGTGTGAGGACTTGAGACAATTAGAAACCATTTTAGATCTTACATTACATGAGAACTTGGTCATGGGAAGAGCTTTCACCTGTACCCGACCGCCTTGGCAGCCGCGAGCTGCGACGTGAGCGGCATCATCGCGCGGCTGCTTTCACAGCCACGAGCAAAGCGCTGGCCCTGCTGGAGGCTGGTGAAGGGTTAATTGGCAAATGAGACAGGGCTGCATGAGCCTCTGGGGATGAATGGCTGCTATGAATCTGCATTTCCAGGGCTGACTGGCAAGTGGAGTGGAAGATGCAGAGAAGGCAGCCAGAGGAACTGCTGGGCAGGTGGGAGCTACCCAATTTATTTTCTGGTCCATCTGCAGCAGTCTCACAGCTCTCAGAAAGTGGTTTGTACTTTCAGGGTTATTGTTTAATTAAAGAAGAAACTTGATCTCTGAAAGGTTATCTAATTCCCCCCACAAAACTGTTGAGTTTAAAAAGCCAGCCCTGGGTAGAACAATCAGGATTAACAACTAAATGCTTACATTTAAGGCCATTTACGTTCCCAACTGCATGGAATACAAATTATAACAATTAAACTAACAATGAAGACTGTTGTTGAAGCCAAAAATAAAGACTGACAGTTCCATTCATTGGCCGTGCTGCTGTAACAGGTGTGTAATTCAACTGTTATCCTACATGGCCTGAGAAATATTTAATTTAGGTTTTACTCTGGCCCTTGCAAAAATTCAAGTGTCCTTGGTCATGATCAGTCATCCCCATTTCCAGCCACACAAGTCCAGCTGCCATCACTGTCTGCAGTGTTTTACACTGCAATTCATGGTGTTGTACTGCTGCTGGCAGCTTTGCTCCTGGAGAAAAACTAGATTAAAAACAACAACAAAAACCCAGTTCCATTTTTAGTTCAGTGAGTTTGGGCCCCTGTCACATCAGAGGCGTGGTAACAGGACATTCCCTGTTTCTCCTCTGGGCCAAAACACAAACCCCAGCTGAGCACCCTCCCATGTTCTCTCTTTGGCTGCACTTGTTCCAGTCCATGCTAAACAGGGAGAGGCAATTTGTACATGGATAAAACCCCCAAATTTGTCAGTGTACCTATGGAAAACTGCTGAACTTGAGACCTGGGAAATTCAAGGCAGCCAGTATGAACCAACACAACTCCCCAGCCTCCACCAAAAAACAGATCAAAGCACTTTTTTTTCTCTTGAAAAACTCGTATTACAAACATAAATTATTCAATAAAGTGAATTTTCCCCCATAAATTAAATACACTCCTCTGTGATATTGAAGTCTCAGATATGAAGCAACACTCTTCCAAAAAACTTTACCATATCTCTTCCTTTTAAATTACATTCAGATTTAGTTGAATGAATTTGTTCACAAGTTTAATTTTCTGCCTTGAGGTTACTTCTATCTTCAGGTAACAAAACATATTCTGTGCAAATTTAAAATGCAGTTCAGTAGTATTCTGTAAATAAAACAGCCTGCTAGACTAGAATCCTTTTATTTGGCATGATTTGGAACGAAACCCATTTCCCATCAAGTTCAAACATGGACCAGTGATAAACAGTTCCACAGAATTTTTCTACCCCAATTTAAATCAGAACTGTGACTCAGCAGACAAAAGACAATTAGAAACCATTTTAGATCTTACATTCCATGAGAACTTTGTCATGGGAAGAGCTTTCAGCTTTCTGTGACCCCCTTGGCAGCCGCGAGCTGCGACGTGAGCGCTCCGTCCCAGGGCTGCTTTCACAGCCACGAGCAAAGCGCTGGCCCTGCTAGAGGCTGGTGAAGGGTTAATTGGCAAACGAGACAGGGCTGCATGAGCCTCTGGGGATGAATGACTGCTCTGAATCTGCATTTCCAGGGCTGACTGGCAAGTGGAGTGGAAGATGCAGAGAAGGCAGCCAGAGGAACTGCTGGGCAGGTGGGAGCTACCCAATTTATTTTCTGGTCCATCTGCAGCAGTCTCACAGCTCTCAGAAAGTGGTTTGTACTTTCAGGGTTATTGTTTAATTAAAGAAGAAACTTGATCTCTGAAAGGTTATATAATTCCCCCCACAAAACTGTTGAGTTTAAAAAGCCAGCCCTGGGTAGAACAATCAGGATTAACAACTAAATGCTTACATTTAAGGCCATTTACGTTCCCAACTGCATGGAATACAAATTATAACAATTAAACTAACAATGAAGACTGTTGTTGAAGCCAAAAATAAAGACTGACAGTTCCATTCATTGGCTGTGCTGCTGTAACAGGTGTGTAATACAACTGTTATCCTACATGGCCTGAGAAATATTTAATTTAGGTTTTACTCTGGCCCTTGCAAAAATTCAAGTGTCCTTGGTCATGATCAGTCATCCCCATTTCCAGCCACACAAGTCCAGCTGCCATCACTGTCTGCAGTGTTTTACACTGCAATTCATGGTGTTGTACTGCTGCTGGCAGCTTTGCTCCTGGAGAAAAACTAGATTAAAAACAACAACAAAAACCCAGTTCCATTTTTAGTTCAGTGAGTTTGGGCCCCTGTCACATCAGAGGCGTGGTAACAGGACATTCCCTGTTTCTCCTCTGGGCCAAAACACAAACCCCAGCTGAGCACCCTCCCATGTTCTCTCTTTGGCTGCACTTGTTCCAGTCCATGCTAAACAGGGAGAGGCAATTTGTACATGGATAAAACCCCCCAAATTTGTCAGTGTACCTATGGAAAACTGCTGAACTTGAGACCTGGGAAATTCAAGGCAGCCAGTATGAACCAACACAACTCCCCAGCCTCCACCAAAAAACAGATCAAAGCACTTTTTTTTTCTTGAAAAACTCGTATTACAAACATAAATTATTCAATAAAGTGAATTTTCCCCCATAAATTAAATACACTCCTCTGTGATATTGAAGTCTCAGATATGAAGCAACACTCTTCCAAAAAACTTTACCATATCTCTTCCTTTTAAATTACATTCAGATTTAGTTGAATGAATTTGTTCACAAGTTTAATTTTCTGCCTTGAGGTTACTTCTATCTTCAGGTAACAAAACATATTCTGTGCAAATTTAAAATGCAGTTCAGTAGTATTCTGTAAATAAAACAGCCTGCTAGACTAGAATCCTTTTATTTGGCATGATTTGGAACGAAACCCATTTCCCATCAAGTTCAAACATGGACCAGTGATAAACAGTTCCACAGAATTTTTCTACCCCAATTTAAATCAGAACTGTGACTCAGCAGACAAAGAAATCTTCCGGACATCAAATGACATAGAAGACACAAGAGACATTTGGAAACTATGTGGAAGCTGGAGTTTTTCATCAATTTCACAAAGACAAGGCTTATCTGGAAGATTTAGGGAGGCTCAAAGGCTGACACCTGAAAAGGCTGACAGCCGCTGTCCTTGGTGCTGATGACAATTGCCGAATGTTCTGTACAGAAATTCTGTAAAGGTCACTGCCACGTGTAAATCAGAGACTGGGGAACATTTGCCAGTTCCACTTTGAAAGGTGCTGGAAAGTTTTCACCCTTGGCATTTTTTAAAGCATCAAACAAGTGCCCTTTTCTCCTCCTAACTGTCTGAACACACGAGTCATGACAAATAATTTTTGGATGTACCAATTGAATATAAATTAAGTAATGCATATTGTATGACTCAGATGGGGAATGCTCAGCAATATTCCCTTCCTAGGCCTGGGGAGTTACTTTCACCTTTATAACTCTGTAGCTCTTATTAATGCCTGCGCAAAGCGTTACAAAATCATTAAATATTTTACTTAAATTATTTGGCAAAGAACTGCCAGAAATTTAAAACGCCTCAAGTTCTCCATATGAAGGAATATCAGAACAATTAGAGAATATTAGGTTTTGCTGAAAGTTATTTCCCTCTTATCCTTGCTTAAAATTAGTGCAAACTTTGTTTTTGTTTGTTTAAACAAAAGTGGATTTAAGAACATATTTAGAATTGTGTCACACAACATGGGGGAAAAGTAGAGGACTGGGGTTACCAAGAACAAAACAGAGCTGCAGCTGGAGTGGGGCTACCAAAGGACTGTCAAAGTAAGGCACAGCCTGGAGATGTAGCATATTTAATCTTTGTTCTAAGTGAAGTTACTAATTTAAATATTTATCACTATATTGGAGACAGAATTGTAAAAGAAGTTTCCCTTTCAGGTGAGCTGCCAAAGAAAACCTAGAATCCCCAAACTGTAGAACCCAGAGGAAATTAAAAGAGCCTGATCCAAACTGCACCTTATGGCACTAAGTCCACCAGTAAACCCCTGGGATTTCCAACCCTTGATGATAATCCTGGCTCCCTCATGTGATTTGCTTAGATGTACCACACACCATGAACACAAGCATAAACACAATTAGACAAGTGTAAATGCTGACTCTCAGGCTGAGCCACTTTTTCCCCTCTGCAATAGCTGGGGGCTGTCCAGAGGCAGAGCAGAGGATCTGCCACGTGCCAGCACAACACCAAACCCACAGGCTCCTGGATTTCCTACCCAAACCCCACTCATGGTCTGAAGACCTGGTGCAAGAGATGTGCAGTTCTTACCAGGGACACCTGAGAACACCTCAGTTGAAGAGACTCTGGTTTGACTGAACATTAGGTTCCAATGAAGAATTTAATGCAGTGACAGGAGAAATAACCCAGCCTATTCCTTTGCCTGCAATGAAAGAAAAATCACCAGAGGCCAGCATCACCTCCCAGGCCGCCTGTGCAGGCACAGGTACCCAGAGCTGTGCCAGGAAGGGGCACACACAGGGACTCACTGAGATGCACCTGGCACAGTGGAAATGCCAGCACAGCCCGTGTCACCCCCTGTCCTACTTCAGCTCCATGACCAGGGACACGCAGCACTGAGGGAAGGCTT
Organism: Passer montanus; assembly: GCF_014805655.1. Lineage (NCBI taxonomy): Eukaryota > Metazoa > Chordata > Aves > Passeriformes > Passeridae > Passer > Passer montanus. Next base: position 84,937 of record NW_024367439.1, read on the forward strand.
CCAGCTCTTAGAGCCACGTGAGGAGCTGTAATCAATTATTTACTGACCAGAGGCAGACAAAAGAGCTTTCACTACTTGTGCAATATTCATCAAAGCCTCTGCTGTTAAGGCAGCTCCAAGAGTTGGGAAACAAAACACTTGCTCCTTATCGGAACTTGTACCACAGAACTACCTTTTATTGCTTAATTCAGATTAAAGTCAACAACAACCTGTAAAGTATTTGCAACTGCATTTTGAAATAACCCTGCTGCACAAAAATGTATTGAATAATCTACGACTTTTTTCCTTGATGTACAGATTTTGGTAACAAAAAATTATTACCCTACAAAAGAAATCTCTAGTGTTGAGTTTAGCTCCAAGTGCAAACCTCCCAGATGTTCTGCCTTCTATTTTTCTAGTTTAAACTCATGCATTTTTTGGCCTTTAAAAAAAATTAAATTAGTTGACATCTTTATTACATGTTAAGACAATTGAGCACTTCCAGTCCTCACTGCAGCATCAAATCCTTCATTTAAAATACCCCTGAAGTTCAGTGCTCTCCAGGACAATACATTTCCTGCAGCTGAGATGTCCTTTGCATCTTACAAAGCTCCTGCCCAGGGAGGTTGCAGACGCTTCACCCTCAGAGATTACTCCAGTTGCCTGAGTGGGAAAAGCCCAGAACAACCCTTTCTGATGTCAGAGCTACCCCTGCTGTGAGCAGGGGGCCAGGCTAAAGACCTCCTCAGATCCTTTCCACCTCAGATAAACCCAGATTTAGCAAAACAGATATTTAATTTCCTTCCCCATTTCCACCTGGCTACGGACTGAGAAACTTGGGACACTCAAGCAGCACGTGAGCAAACCAAACACTTTGTGAGCAGTAACAAACAACTCTGCTGGATTCCAACCAGGAAAAGATTTGGGCCACAAACAACCCCCAAAACAACAGGGAAACAAGAACATGAAGGTGTTTTCTCCATCAATTAAAAACTACCTTGAAAGAATTATATTAATTTTAACAAAACAAGTGGAGAAAACACAATGTAAGTACTCACAGGATGCAATTTCTAGAATGGTAGGAAGGCTCCAGGCCAGACATGTCAGGCTGTGTACAGCACACCGTGAACACAGCAATGAAAGGAAAAAGGAGTTATTTTGTTTAAGCATTACCTTTTTTCACCTATATTTATCTATAATCACCTACTACCGTTATTTTCTAAATAATTTTTTTACAAAAGGAAAATTGGCACCCGATCCTTTCAGAAGAAACTTTCAGAAGAAACAGCATAGTAATTTATTAAATACCATTTCTTTCTGGTTCTTCTTGCATAATGTCTACAGATAAATGTCAATCAAAGCAGCAGAACAGACAAAAATGCACTTTTCAGCTGCTAATGTATATAAATTCTTAGATGCTTTATATCCTAAAGAACAGATTTTTCTTTTTATGTGTTTTATTTCTCCTGACTTTCTTGGTTCCCTTCCTTCAACAAAGATAAACGAAGATCCTCTCCAGCAGGAAAAAGGAATCCACAGAGCCAGCAAACACCTCTGGGCTGGCACAGAGCAATGGATTTTCTACCTCCGTGGACAACAGAGGATATAAACAGCTTCTATTTTACCTCTAGTTCAGAGTGCTGGAATCCCAGCACTCTGAACTAGAAAGCCACCCTTGTAAAAAATGCTTATTGAGGTATTGCAATGCATCACACTTGTGCCATCTGTTCCTCCTCTACCTCTCCATTTGAAGGCCTAGAGATCCACCTGCCCTTCCAAAACAATTGCTATTTATTGCTCCCAAAGCTGAAGGTTATTAAAGACACTTGCTGAACTCTCAGTTTGGAATACCATCATCAAGCTAAGCTGGACCACTCACAGTAACTTAATTTACAAGTATGTCAGGGTGTATCCTGCTTGACTCAGGCGAGTTCAATGGATTTGTGCTGAACTCCTGAATCTCTGATGAGCTGGAGCCTTCATGAGAACTTCTGGGCTGGCAGCAAAGCACTACGCCAGACAAAGCAAGAGAAATCCAACAGCGACCTGGTGAAGGCACAGTGCATGAAAGCTAATGCATTTAAAATGCATGGGATTTGGCCAGAAGAGAATTGCACACCACTGCTGCCTCTCACTGCAACCAGCCTTATTCCCAAACCTTAAATTGCCACTGTTATTACAGGCAGCACCCACATTTGAAACCTGCATCATGGAATTTCAGAACCTTAACGAATTTTGGCCACCTTAAATTTGCAAAAGCCACTTCTGCAAGCAGCCTGAGACTTGTGCACTAATCCACGTCAAGAGATGCATTTTTAATTGCCTCACTCCTCGGGCATGGAAGATGACCACAAGTGTAGATTCAGACTAAGTTGTTGCTTTTCCATGATACATAAGACACTGAAAAACAAGTACTTCACTACAAAATTAGGAGACAATGTCAAACATGGAATAGACTAACGACTGGCTTTGAAGCAGTGAACTATTTAAGAATTATCAATGTCAATCTCCAGCAAAGCTGAGAAATTCAGGGCTACACTACAGAAGGAATCCAGAAATGGAGAAAAAGAGAAATAAAAGCTAAAACCAGAGGAGGAGGACAAGAAAACACAAACTCCAAAAATAACTTTTCTACCTCAAAAGACTCTATTCAAGTGTGTTTATTATTTAATACATTTCTCACTTTCATACACTTAAGTGTGGCAGAAGTCCAGAGAGTTGCTTGCCCCATTAAACAAGTTTTGCTACCATCCTCCCCATCCAAAGACAATAAAGGAGTGTGTGGACTGCTCTTCTACAACAGCCTGGACAAGGGCTTTTGGGCTCTCCTCTAACTCAAGGGTTTTAAGCACTCCTGTCTTTCCTTGGTAAGAATAGAGTATGACCTCCTGGATTGCAGCTAGGAGAAAAAATTATCTTATCTGAAACCATGACAGGAAAGAATAACTCATTGCTCTATATTTTCTAGGGACCTTGTTATCTATTACATATTTCTCCCTTTTTTAAGGAATTGAAGTAACCTTTACAAACAATTAGGGCTTCCTGATCCTAACTGCTGTACAAGCAAAAGAAGAAATTAATGCTTGTGATTTCATAATCCAGAGTTATTTAGCAGTGCTTATTATGAGATGCTTCAAATAATCCACTTCCAGACAGAACCAGGATTGCCCAACAAGGATAAAATTTCAGTCATTGAAAAGCATCTCCTCACCATAACTTCATTTAAACCTTAGCCACAGAGAAGTGGAAGTGTCTTCCCATTAAATACCTTTGTGACAGTTTGTGTAACAAAACATGAATTCTCTTTGCTCTTCTACAACAGCCTGGACAAGGGCTTTTGGGCTCTCCTCTAACTCAAGGGTTTTAAGCACTCCTGTCTTTCCTTGGTAAGAATAGAGTATGACCTCCTGGATTGCAGCTAGGAGAAAAAATTATCTTATCTGAAACCATGACAGGAAAGAATAACTCATTGCTCTATATTTTCTAGGGACCTTGTTATCTATTACATATTTCTCCCTTTTTTAAGGAATTGAAGTAACCTTTACAAACAATTAGGGCTTCCTGATCCTAACTGCTGTACAAGCAAAAGAAGAAATTAATGCTTGTGATTTCATAATCCAGAGTTATTTAGCAGTGCTTATTATGAGATGCTTCAAATAATCCACTTCCAGACAGAACCAGGATTGCCCAACAAGGATAAAATTTCAGTCATTGAAAAGCATCTCCTCACCATAACTTCATTTAAACCTTAGCCACAGAGAAGTGGAAGTGTCTTCCCATTAAATACCTTTGTGACAGTTTGTGTAACAAAACATGAATTCTCTTTTGTCCCTTTCTTTCTGTACATGAACAGATAAAATTTACAAGAGTAGTTAAACAGAATGAAAAGAAACATTACTGACTTCTCAAATAACTCAGCAGGGTAAATGATGTATTTTGCTAGCAAAAAAGGCCTTTGACAAATGTCGGTCACATACTGAAAACCACTTCAAAAGGAAGCCTGAAAGCTCTAAATACAAATGTCATCATAGTTAGATACTTGGCATTTTCCTATCACTCATGGACAAGCATTTCATTGGCACTTCTACAACCAAGCAGGCTGCAATCCAAGTCATTCTGTGCATTTGTTTTTAAGTAGTTCTATTATATAGACAGGGAAGGACAGGGAAAACTCAGTTGTTTTATGTTGCAAGTAATAATTCTATTTCTCTCTTATCTTGTACAAGTTCTCTCATAAACTAATCCTCAGATCACAAGTCTATTACAGCCTAAACACACATTCAAGTTGTCAGAGTAGGTTGGAGTAGCAGAACAGGCAGGTTGCTGTTTTCCATGCATGTTTATTTTCCCTCCCTCTGTCCCCCATGGCCCCCAGCCCAGGAAGGCTGCTGTCCCATGGCTCTACAGACAAGTGCAATCACCTCTGAATAGGCATCAACAGGAGCAACTGGATTTTCTGTAGGTAGTAAAAACAATAATGAAATAATCTTGACAGATATCACACATACCAAAGACCATAATAAATTTTCTTGGAGACTTCCTTAAACCTACTGCTGTCCATTTACAGCCAACACACCAGCAGCAGACTCTGCATCCCAGCTGGATGACCACAAGTCTGCAGTGTGTGGCTCAGAAGGACAAAGCTGGATTGAGAAAGATTTTGGCAGAAACACTTTTTATTTTCTCCCCTCTTCTATCCAAGAGGGGGTAAAATGATTCTTTCAAAATGCCAAGGCTTCAGTGCTATGGAGGGGTTTCACTGTGGAAGTGATACTCACTCAAAGGACAGCGACACTGTAAAATGGAGAAAAAGGTGAGGAAAAAGTGTAAGCCTTCAGCCATCCAAGATCAATCTATGGGTTAGTTACAAGAAACACCAGTATGAAATGGTAATATTAAATGCCATTCTCAAGCAGTGTCTGGACAAGGGCCACCAGAGTGGGACAGAGAGCATGTCACAGGTTCAGGGTTGCTAGTGGGAATTGCACCCCAGCACCTGAGTGGCCACTGAAACTGCTCCAGCCAAGAACCCCCTGTGGAAAGCTGAGTGCCTCTGGGACAGCAGGAGCACACTCAGCATGATCCCATCCTGGGCTTAGCCCCACAGCTGGTTGGGTGCATGTGGAGTTCAGGGCTTCACACTCAGGGCACTGCTTTGTGAGAGTGACAAGGAAATGGGAACCTGTGCTTGGAAAAGGCTTAGAGAAATCTCAATCAAAAATCCAATTACCCAAATCAACCAGCACCCCTATAAAAGCCTTAAATGAGCCCTTCTAAAACCATATTTGTATTCTTGGGTTTCAATAAGATTAATTTAATTTTGATCAACATTGTCATGAGTTTCTCAATTCAAATCCAAGTGTTCCAGCAGCCCAGCATTCCCATCTTCCAGGCACACAGTGCTGGTTTCAAGGGATGAGCTGACAGTACAGCACACAGGCGCTGAAGACCTCAGGCAAACGCCTGCTGACTGCTCATGTCATTATCACAAACTCCTCCTAGCATCAGACCAATAAAAACTACCAAGAGCTTGAAAACTTCATATAGGTAAATTGGAATTAATTTTTGCTGTCTCACTCCTTTCCTCAACTGAGGAGCCTTTAAAAGCCTTCTCTGTGTCTGCTGAAACCACTTGTGCTCCCCTCTAATTTTTGGTGATGTCTCCAGGAACCAATCAAGATATAACAAGTCCAGCTCAGCTGGATGGCAGAAAAATGCACAGCCTTTATCCCTCCTAATTTGTGTGAAAAGAAAGGAAATTAAACCTTACATAGCATCAACATATATTTATGTATGGCATTCCTTGTCATGAACTAAACCAAAAAATTCCATAAGAACCCATACAGAACTGCTGATGGAGAGGACTACCAACCACCACGCTATTACCTCCTGCCTCTTATGTTTGTAAATAAAACATGCTCTGTAGAAGTGATTGCCTGGAAGTTATTGGTACATTTTAATGCAAACTACCAAACCATGAAAAGTGAGGCATCCACTTGCTATAAAAATAAATTAGGAGGCAATGCTTTGCTGGCAAAGCCATTGGAGTACCACAGTTCATAACTATTCATGGTACCATTAACAGATGTCTTTGCTTGTACTGTGAACAGCCTTATGATACTGTCATATTCAGCAGTACTTTATATTTTAAGTGAGTGCAAGCAACTATGTTTTAGAATGTAATAAAACCATGCCTGATGCAGAAATCCCCATGGAAATTATACAATAATGTTACCTACATAACTAATTTTCTTCTTATGAAATCATGATTCCCACCATACTTTTAGAGCTATTCCAAGTATGGTTTAACATCACCATTTCCATGTTAGTATCTCAATAAATCACAGAAATACAATACTTGATATGAAAAGTGAGCCACACATTCAGGACCATAAGTTTTCCTTTCTAAATTAAAAGGGGAATGAAATTGATGGTGAATATACTGGATGTTGTTCAAGGGTAGTAAAAGCACCCAAATGCTCCTAACAAAGGAAGGCTACTCACTGTGCACACACACTCACACCAGATCTGAGGAACATTGCTGAACAATTGAGCTCTGCACCAGGAGAACTGGGGAGCTGGAAAAACAATCCCCAGCCCTGGTTCTTCAGAGATCACCCAGAATTAAAAGCACATGGTTAACCCAGATGAGCTTCCCACCTTGAAGGCACTTGTGAGACTGCATTTGATCTTTTGAATAAGGATTATTTGGAATCAGTACTGGAGCAAAGGCCCACCACAACCCCCATGCTTCTTAAAAGACACTCAAATAATGGTGAATGATTTCAGGTCTTGTGTCTCAACCACTACCACAGTACATCAGTGACCTACTCCTCACCCCACTCCTGCATCCATCCATGTGTCACTTTTATACCATTAAAAGAAAGTTTTCAGTGGGGATTAGTTGCTCCCTACTGGAACTCCCATTCACATCATGCATATTTGTAGTTAAAACTCCATTTCTACCTTTTCTCTACATCTCCTAATCAATGTTCCATTCACCAGCACTGTTTCCCAGGCAGGATTCAGCTGGGGAAGGCTTCAAACAAATATGGAAAGGAAAGAAGAGCTGCACTCACATAAAGAAGAACTGTACAAAGGAATTTACAAGAGGAAAGGTCCTGTCAATTTGTGGAACCACACCATGCATTCATTTAGGCTTTGTTTCAGTTTTGTTTAAAATACTTTCCAGCCCTGTGTACCCTGCTGATCATCTCTGTGCTGAGTTACACAAACCCATCACAGCCACCTTGCTCCCTTGCAGTGGGACACCATCTTTCCCTTTTTGGACTTTTAAAATAACAACCAGAAACCTAAGGAAGAGCTATTATTTCCACAGTAAGAAAGAAATGCTTCAATCAGTGTGACAATTATGGCTAAAAGTTAGATGGGTGATTATTGCCACGGGCAGGGAGAAACACTCATTTCGGTCTTGAACCAATGCATAATGCCTGCAGAGAGTGTTTCCTGCTATTTCCATAAACCCCCTGTTTATTTCTCTACAGTGATCTCCAAAACACCACACAAGTGTGAAAGCAGGCATAAAACCAGGTCTGGGCACAGCTGGGGGTGCCCAGGCCTGAGCCTTCCTGAGCCCCCAACCCCCAGGCAGATGGTGCCTGGAGGGGGGGTCCCCAGTGAGGATTCTCAGGAAAATTACAGGATTTTAGTGCCTTCCCTGACAAGCCAAGCTAGTTGGCATTCTTCTCCACAAAGAGCGCTTATTCCTTGGCTGCTTCAATTATCAGTGGCAGTCTGGGGAAGAATTTTGTCCAAATGCTTTCCGGTTAACCGAGAGGGCTGTGTCAGCTGGCACCAGGCTTGGCAGCTGCCTGCAAGTTTCACATAATTTCTCTTTCCAGCAACTATTTTAAGAAGTCTTCCCCACATGTTTTTCCCCCTGTGAATACTAATTAAATTATTGCATATTCTATTGGATGGCATACTAATTGTGGTGTCAGGCAAAGGTACATTGATACATACCAATAAGGGTGTCAGGCTTACTGGCTGCTTTTTTTAAGCTTTGAGAGGTCTTGATGTCATTCACACCAGCTGAGGGATTTTTTTTTAAATTGGGCAGCTTTTCTTTGTGTGTGCTAAAACACCTAGCTAGAGCATCACCTCTTGTGAAAATTGCAGATTTAAGATGGACACAGTGCTGCAGCCAGAAAAGTGGGGAACTGCAAGGCCTTCAGGAAGCTGCCAACATCCTGCACCAACCCAAGTAGTTCCCTCTCCTCCCTCCCTTATTGTCTGCCTGGAACAAGGCTGGGTTAATCTGACCACATGTATTGGTTCTCATTTAGTAAAAGAAAGCAGCACATTATTGACAGAGTTACAGAAGTGTCACAAAGCAAGATCAGCAGGGCTCACTGCACCAAAAGCCACAGGGCACAAGTAAAGTGTCCTTCAAGCTCCCTAAACCTGACAAAAGGGACATTTAAGCACACATTTAACATCTAACTTAAAATACTTAGTGTGAAATCTTACACATATTGGTCTGGATCACTTATTAATTACACTTTAGCAAGTACTTTAATATAAAATATAAATCTTCACAGAAAAAAACCAAAGCACGTATATGTTGTTTCTTCTTTACCCATGAGCACCACAAGTGAAATTTGACCAGAAAAACCCAACCCTGCCTCCAGTTTATTTTCATTTCATACAATTCATCAAAAGTCAACTTCCTCATAAAAAGAACTCCCTAATGCATATGATCCAAGGAACAACCATTTTCAGAGGGAAAAAAAGGATTGAAAAAAAAAAAGTACCAAAACCAAGGTAAAATTTTTCACATTAACTTTCAACTTCTCGCATGTTTGAAGACCACCAAAAAAAGCTATGGAACAAACAAACCAATGTAGCTGGTTAACCTCAGTCAGTAAGAGTAGAAAACAAGTACTCAGGCAGATTACTCAGAAGCAGGATCTGCTCTTGGCTGGCTTTATAAGAAATGGTTTCCTCTATAGTCAACATGGAAGATGAACAAAAACACTTTCATCTGCAATGTTATGCATCCTGTAGGGGAGAAAAATCTGACATCAGGTCTTGACACTGTTGTTCAGGTGTTAGCTGAGCTCCTAAATAAACTTTTCAGCGGGTGTCAGAACAGTTTCCTCCAATAAATCTCAGGTTATGATCATGCATGGTCTGAAATCTCAGCATTCTACCTTCAGCAGCTTGGAATCCCTTTAATCATGATACCCATGGAAGAGGGTCATCCAAATTCTATTTATATATAATGTTACTAGAGCCATAGAAGTGTCTAGTTATGCTGGCACCAATTTTTGCTGTCTCTTAACCTTTCAAATTCCTTGAAGACCTCTAAATCAAAGCTGTTGTTTGTTCTTTATGAAGAACAAAGGAGACGTAAAATTGTTGCAAATAATCTAAAACTTCACTCTATTGCTTTTGTATCCAGGTCCTTCTGTTGCTTAAAATTTATCAGTTGTAGTTGATTCAACATTTATTGTATCACTCAGGTCAGAATGCAGCATTCTGAGCTTTGTTGGTATTTCCTTGCTAAATCTTAGGCTTTAGGGGCTTATTATTCCATTATGTTATATCTCACTGAACTCCTTTATAATAATTGGGGATTATGCCTGAAACTGAATTAGTTCAGTTTTTGTTGGTGGCACTTACTAGCAGGCCCCCAGTTTCTACTCTACAGCTGGTGGATAAAGAAAATACACACTGGGAACTTCAAAGAGAAAATTTTGTTTTAAGAATATTTTATCTAACAGCGCAGAAAAATAATCAGAATACTCTTGAAAAGGCCTGAAGTCTCTTTTTGGGGCAAAGATGCAAGATAAAGCAGTGATTGCAAATTCAGTGTGCTGGTGGGGATCTCTAGAGCCTCTGGTAGGAGATTCCCAGCTGTCACTTCCTGGCAGAAAGCAGGATCAGCTCCTCTGGGGAAAGCAGGCATCACCTCCCAGGAGATTTCTGCACTGAGCCTACAGTGACATTGGTGAGCCTTGCAACGAGCCCGGATCCATCTGAGCCACACGAACTGACAGAGAAACAAATGTGCATATGCTCTAAAGGCACTGTTTTACCTCTCCATAAAACCTGACAAGAAATACCTGCTGGATCCAAATAAATCCAACAGATCAGGCTGACACCTCGAACATGTATAGTCTGCCATGTGAACAGAGCTCTGAAGCTGCAGGAATGACTTCTTCCTTTTGGCAATGGAAAGAGTTGTGCACGCTGCCAATAACTGGGGAGCGTCTCCCCACTGCTACAGGGGTGTTCCAGTTCCTGTATCACCACTAAAGATCTGAATGCTCTCCTGAAGGTGCTCAGAATGCAAGGGATCAGAAGGAAAATTCACATTTCAGATGGGGAAAATTACTGGACAGAATTTCACCACACTTAGACCAATATTTCCTCCTACAAGCTGATTAGGAAAGGAATAGAGAGAAAGCAACATTGTCTTTTGGATGAAGAAGTTTATCAGGCATGGGTACAATGCAACTTATGGAAAAAAAAAAGCACAATATGGCTTAATGCCCATAGATTCTGTACAACAGGCCATGACTGTATTAGAGATGTATAGGGGATGGTCTTAAAAATAAAATTCTGGAGCAAAATATAGTTTATTAACTTATTTCAAATCAACTGTAACCCAGGACAAAAAGTCTATATAGATGCCAGTGACTTTTACTTTTCAATGCTGATGTAAAAATGGAAAAAAAAAAAAAGGCCTTCTTCCCGTAATAAGACTTCATAGATTTCTGAATGCAGTACTGAGGGAGAAAAACTGTGAGAGTCCCAAAAAAGTTCAAGTCCTGCATGTAGCACAACAGATTTTATGCAGAATAGTCATAAAGGTACTTTGTTGTGGCATTCTGCACTCTCCCAAAGTACTTCTTTCCTCATTTGAATTTGTAATGAATCCTGTATATTTACATAGGGAAGCAAAAAGCCACTGTTATTCCCAAACCATGCTCAGCCCAGTTGCAGATTGGGCCCTGCGTTGCCATGCACTGTTCTTCCATGCTGTGACCCCTAATGACTCCATACCTCCCTGCAAACACCATCCTGCAGCCTTCCTCTTTCCCACTGATTTCACTACAAATGCTTTCCTCAACAGCTACACAAAGGATTTTGTGCCATGCCACACCGGGGAGTTGGGAGTTTTCACAGGCTCCAGCTTTTCCTGTGTCTTTTTTATTACAGCATGGAAACATATGGCTCAGTTTCAAGTGTCTAATTGACAATATCTACAAGTACTGTTGAGAGGTTCAATTGTATGTGTAGCATCTGATAATCTGATTGTATTTTGTTTAAGACTGGAGAGCTTCAGATGTCAACAGATGTCAGCAGATATTCTTTGGAGAAAAAAAAACAGCCCAGTAATTCTATTTCTTTTAGAGAGTTGTCTTGCCATTTACTGAGGTAGAGTTTGAATGTAGGGACTGGAATGAAATTAAGTGAAAAAAACTTCAGCGGTTGCAAAAGACTAAGAATGGATGGATTTGCTTTGTTCCTCAAGAAAGCTTTGGTTAATTACAGAAGTGTTTCCTGCAGGACATTCAGATTTCATAACCCATGTACTGTATGTAGGCACAAAACTGCTCTTCATACCCTTAGGTGTGGAAAGAGAATGAAACAAAACTTCTCATTGTTTAAGAGATGTGTTCCTCCAATGCTAGTTTATTAATCTTAACAGAAAACACCTTTATTGAAAAGATGTGTTTCATCATAAGGAAAGGAAAAAGGAGAATGTTCTTTGCAATGTTCTCAAGGCGTCTGTGAGAAAATTATTACATATATCCTCAGCTCCTGCATCCATTCCCAAATTGCCGTATGATGTGCATACATTATGCACTTGTATAACAACATGCAGAGCTAATATTGTTTTAAAATAGAAATTATGAAAGCTCAGTAAAATTCATCATAGCTGCCAACTCATTTTTCCTACAGCTTTGGAACAGACATGTTTCCATTATCTTCATTTCCCATTGTAGTGTTCAAAAAGGAAGATGTACAGTGTGGAAATTAATTAAAGAATCATTACCTTACAGCCTTGGGTATATGACTGGCAGAGATAACATCCAAGTCGACCACAAAATCTTTTTGAAGCCTTCTCCCTCCTTCTGTTCTGCTGCTGCTTGGTTTTATCAATGAATCAAGTATTTGGTGGAGGTTTTGGCCAGTGGATGAATTTTGTCTGCAGGAAATCCATATGGATTTTGTGGATACTTAGAAGATGTGCAAGGGCAGATAATATGAATAACATTCTGTTATCCTTATAATGAAGATAATATATACAAAAAAGGCAGAAAATACAACTTCACTCAAATATGCCAACTTATATCAACTCAATAAACCTTGGCTTGACTTCAATAACCAAACTATTTCAATACTGGTGGGGAATTGTTTCTTTTAACTTTTTGGTGAAGAGGCAACAAAATTTACACTGAGAACAAAAAAGTAAAAACTAGTTATCTGGGGAAACATTAATGCATTTAACAGTGGTTATTGTTCAAACACAGGTTCTGCTGCATACCATTATGTAAAATAATAATACCATTTTCCTTTTAAAATTGCAAGAGTTAGAAAGATATTATAATTAAGGCAATGTTTTGACCTCCCAGTTTCTCATGATCCAAACAAACCAACACAAAAAAAAATTCCCACATGAATTGTAGCAGATCCGTTCGTGCACCAGCAGAAAGCAACCTGCCACCAAATTCAGCGCCTCAGCCCTTCCCCCTCAGCTTTTCTTCAGCTCTTTTCTGGGCACCAGAAGATGGTCCCATGTTCTGTGATGGCCTGACAGGCCAGGATCCCAGGATCTCAGGAACTTGCCAGCCATCTGTCATATGCGACTTTATGAAGTGCAAGGAGAGCTTGTGCCTGGGGGAAGGGGTTGCTTGGTGTTTGTACTGGAACAAGGAAATCCCAATTCACACAAATCTTGTACACTCCCATTCTTCAGTGGGGTGAGAGGGGGGAGTGAGCAAGTGGCTGCATGGCACTGACTTGCCAGGTGGGGTTAACTCATGACAGTTCACATTTAATCGTCTTCTTTCATACCCCTCACTTATCCTTTCCAGTTCTGAAACACATGGAGGAGGAAAATGTTTGGGGAGGAAAATGTTGTCAGACCAGTATCATCTGTAAACAAGTGACAAGAAAATATGAAATCCTTCTTCAATAGGAACGATTTACCAAAGGCATCAAAGCTGAGTTTTGCATTTGTTTAATTCAGATCTGCATTAGTGATGTGATCCAGAGGACGAAGTGATGCCCCATCAGTGCTGTGGCAAGCACTAAACTGTGGAAGGGGGAAGTTGTCCAAAGCAGCCAAGTCAGTTTCTTTTGACTTTCAATTTGGACCTGGCAGTGGGAATAGCTTGCACTAACTCAGATGAAGAAATGAATGCTGATCATGCCTGGTCACAAGTGCTCTTGTACAATTACCCTGGCTCATTAGCAGTTTCCTGGCTGGAATACTCACATCAAGCCAGTGATTTCCCATGCTCAGCCTGAGAGCAAGTGAGCTACTGCCAGTTGCAGATGTTTAACACTGTCCATTCTCCCAACAGTCTCAGTTTCAACAGAGTGGCAAAATCCTGAAGCACAACAGATGCCTGATTTACTTTTAAAACAATTTTAAAGGTTTTGTGTACTTTTAGAACAGAGATTTTTTCCTCCTTCCCCATCCCTCATATGTGAATAGAGTAATTGAGTGTAGCAGTAGTTTTGAGCCCAGAATAATGGAATGAGTGTGTGAGAGGAAGAAAACTCTAAGACTCCTAAGAAATGGTAAAGTACCAGGGCAGATATTAATATTTTTTTTAAAAGGATAACAGTATTTAGTATAAATTAAAATAAGATATATCATTGTGACAGAAGAAATTAATTCCTATGTTTCACACTCCTTCATTTTTTCTACTGAGGTGTCCTGTTAAACATAAGGAACCTTTCACAGCTGATTTATTTTATTGTTCTGTTAAGCTTATGGAATTTTTTTAAGCAGTGATTCAAACAGCTTTTTAAACTTCCTTGGGTAGTGCATCAAGTACATTCTCTAAGATTAACAAACATTCTCGGCTATGAATTAGACACTTCAGAAGGTTTATTTGCAATTTCACCCAAAATCATTCTTTTGAAAGCTTCAGACAGAAAGATTAAACAAAGCCTGTATGAAACCAAGCAAGAAGTCATGTGGTGTCTGTATGCTCTAAAGTTGTGTATGGTTCTGGAAATGACAGAGACCATATTGAGCAGTGAAAATGGTGGTATTTGAGCAAGGAACAGCAGTTGTGAGAAATAAAGATCAGGTCTTTAGAGGGATAGAGAGAAGAGGATGGGGAATAGTCCACCTATTTTTTTTTTTCCAATCATCGAGGAAAGTATTGTAACAAAAAGAATGTGGTTACCTTGTTTCCCTAGAACAGCAGCTGATACTTTAAATTATATATATATGTATTGGTTACCAGGTTGACTTCAATATCCAAGGCAAACTTACCCATGTCAGTGTTCCAATAAGGAGCACCAAGGAGAGGTACGTGCCTAACAACAGCTAAAGATTTGCTGCTACATCCCTGTTACAACAGAATCTGCCTGGAAACTTCCTCTTGGTAGGGAGAAAATTGTTTGTTCCACCTGCGCTGACTCTGGCACATTTTAGGGAGAGAGCAGGCAGCTAAGCAGGCCCTTGATCTGGCAGGCAGCCAGGAAAAGTACCTGCAGGGTCTCTGGCATCAGTGTCTGTTCCTGTTTCACAGAACCCTTGGCAAATAATCCTGGAAAGGGCTTTATTTCTTCTGTTCCAAACCTGAACATTTCCTCATTCAAAAGCTTGTTTTAGAGGAGAGTTTCGAGATGTAAAAACTCCAAGAGTCCTTTCACAAAGCCATTGGCTACTATAGCAGAGACTTCCAAATTAAGTCTTTATTATGAACTCCATCTCTCAATTATACCAGCTACAACCAAAATTCCCTCCCAAAGCTCAGAAGTGCATTAGAAATGACTTGAATACTGAGGTCTGTGTGAACTGCTGCTGTCTTTTGCTTTTTCAAGGAGCTAATAGTATCACATTCCTCATTGTCCTGTGCTCTGATGGAATATGCCATGATCTGTCTCCATTCACCATCACTGACTTGGCTTCCTACGGTCACCGAGGTTACACAAACTCCAGTTTTGGTTTCAGCATGGCTTGCCCAAATTCAAAAGAATGCAAAGCACTCCTAGAAGCCCATGTTTCTGCCTGCCCAAGAAGCCCCTGCTCCTGTGTGCCAGCTTTGCTGTCACACTCAGAGCTGACAATCTGTGTGAAATGGCACTCCTCTGCTCTGAAGGGAGGCACCAGAGCTTGAGAGCTGTGGTGGTGGAGCTCAGGGAAGCCCCAGGCACTGTGCTGCCCCAGGGAAGCTCCAGTGCATTTCCAGCCCAGCTTTGCTGGTTCTTTATTCCACAGCTTTGCATTTTCATTGCTTTTCATAGACTAATGACTCCATCTGACAAAATACAAGCATCCTGTTATGACTCACTTGTATATTTTATTCTCATTGATTTTGATTTTGTCCTTCATCTTTCTCTTTCCAATGGACCTTCCTTTCAATATCCACTTATCTGTTTTCCTTTCATGACACATTTCTCTTTCATTCCTGACATCCATAATTTCTGGTACTTTGTTTTAGCACTGATTGCTTTTCCTTCTGATTTTAGCATTCCCAGATATTTGCTTCCCAACACTTATAATACTTCTGTGGTTCCATGGTTTCTAGTAGGCCTCAGTAGTCTTTTATTTGTAGATGAAGCAACATTCTCCTGAATTTTCTTTCATTTTTCCTTGATGAATGCTGACCTGAATTCCTTCATGTGATGAAGAAATCTGTGCCCACCTTCACTCTAAGCACAGATGTATTTTTATTGAGTAGCACACAATGAATGTTGTTTGGCTGGTTGGAAACTGTTATGAGAAGGAAAATGGAATGAAAATTCTTCCAGCTGAGTTCCAGACATAATAAATCTTCATTTTAGCCCTGATTTGCAACTGAAATGTTCATCTGTATTAAGCATTTTGCTCAGCTGCAAAAATCTGTAAGCCATGTCAGATAGTTCCACTTGGTGCTGAAATTGAGAACAACATTTGTGAGAGAATGACAGGACGTGAAAAATCAAACTTGTCTGTGTTCCTAATTTTCTCTCCCTGAAAACATGTCATGAGAGAAAAACAATACCCAAATGAAATGTTGACATGTCCAGTGTTAGCAATTTATTCCAGATTCACTTTCTGCTTTTCCATGTTAAGCTGGTTTTGCTCTGTTCAGGTAAACCTGGATGCTTCAAATGTGTAAGAAAAATGACCACTCTGGGACAATCCAAGAAAACACAGCCGTGCTTGTGGTTTTGTTCTTCCCACAAATAGGAAACGTATTTTCATCTAAGGAAATAATGCCTTCCAGTTAACATTTAGTGGAGCCCTCAGGAGTAGCAATAATATTCTATTGTGGGAACTCAGCACATCACTCCAGATGTCCAGAGTTACTGAGACAACCCTTGGGGGGCTCGGAAGTCCTGGAATGTTGCCAAAAGTGTCTGGTGGCTTGACGTTGACTCTTCTAAGGATGTGTCACCTGTGTATGAGGAGATGAGAGATTTTCAAGTTTGAATGGTGAGGGGATGATATTCACTGGGTGAAACATAGATTTTAATGCACTGTACAGGGGGGTTTGGAATCCTGTACATGGGGGTCAGGAGTCCCAAGATGGAGGGATTTGGGCGTGCCCTGTCCTTCTTCATTCTTCTTCTTGGCATCCATGTTCAGGATGATGTTGGCACGTGTGTATTGGTTCATGGTGAAGGTGCGCTTGTTAACAAGGGTGAAAAGTATTGGAAATAGAAGGTAAATATCTTATACGTAGTTTTCACTATAAAAGGCCCAACCGCCCCGTGGGCGGGAGAGAGTGCCCTTGGCTGTCTTGCTGATCAGATCTCGGCTGGACAGACAGAAAAACTCTGTAGATAAGGAACAATAAACACAACTGAAGACTGAAAACTCAAGAGTCCAAGCTCATTCTTCAAAGCGCAGCCTGCCCAGAGCCACCTTTTCCCGTGTCAGGGCAGAGACGAGTAACAGCGGACCCCGACATTCTATATATCAAGAAGTTATGGAAAGAGCAATCCAGAACAGATGTGAGCAGCAAAGCTAAGAATAAAGTTTTAAATAAAGCTTCAAATCCCAAAATTTTAATTTCTAAATTAAGTCTTTTGAAACTTTCCTTTGGATTTTCCTTTCAAATCAACACTGAAATCAATATGTGATTTCTGAGAGTTTGGCATAAAAAGCTCAGCTCAGCTTGAACAGCTCATCATTCTCCAGGAGGAACAAATAAGGGTGAGGACAAGAAGAAAAATTCAGAAGCACACAGGTTGGGATCTCATTTTTTAGGAATTTTGTGAATCCAGTATGGAACAGGGACATGATACTGAGCTGTTAGTTTGACATAATTTGAGTTTTTTGTTCAGTAATGACTATTACTTACAATGCCCAAGGACGCAGCTGGGCTTAAAATTAAGGGGTTCTTGCCAGACTCAGAAAATACCTGGGGTGGAAGAAATACAGATCATGAACATATTCATTATCCCAGATTTCTCATTAGGTGCTTTTTGTTCAGGATGTCTCTTCAAGTCCAAGAAAAAAATTTTATTGAAAAATCAGTATTTATTTATATAAATTTCGTCTGTGAGCTCCTGATGGGAGAGGCTGTTGCATAAGGCTGTTGTTGATACGAAACAAGTGGCTATCATATTTTTCAGCATCTGTTGATAGAACTTGTCCTCATTAGACATCCCCTGTGAGAAATTTCTTTGTAGCTTCCTTACAGCGTGGCTGGTATGAATTGATATTATAGCAGTAAGTAAAGAGACTGTATTACCAAGAAGGAAAAATTGTCTGAAAAAGCACATTTTGTGAGCAGATTTAATTGGCCAAAGCAAACATCCAAGAGAGGCAGTGGCTTTTCCAGGCTGCACAGCAGGTCAGTGCATCGTCAGAGCACGGGTGTCCTGACACCAGCAGCTGGAGTGTGAACCCCAGGAGTTCTGCCTATCTCCTCTTTATTAATTGGAGATTTGGTCCTGTTAGGCCTCCAGATGGTTTCCATACCTCTCCAAAATGCAGTTAGGTCGGAAAGTTGACCTTGTAATGGCTAATCATTTTTATGTGCTAGGCAGCATAAAGATGTGCAGCATAATTCCTGCATTTCCTCCTGCAACAGGCATTGATTCCCAGACTGAGGGAAAGCTGGCAAACTCATTTATTTAGTGTGAATGTTATGTGAGAATATATATACTACTCTGTGTGTTTCTTTTTGTGCAAAATCAGGCAGGGGGAGGAAGAAAAGGCAATCAGACAGATTATTGTCCTTAGTGTGGGGATAATGCAATTTATCACTTATCATTTTTTCACTGACAGGCTATTGTTTCCCAAAAGGTTTGATTAGGCTTTTAATTAACTTGAGCTGGAAGGGATGTGACCTCTAATTAAGTTTCATTTTGTTTCTTCTGGCAGTACAATAATGAATGTATTCAAATGAGACTCACAGATCGACATACCCAAGCAAGTTAGCAACTAACAATGAAGGTTGTCAATAGATGAGAAAAGGGTTTTAAAAGGAAAGCTTTTAGCCTTAAAATTCATCTGGTTTTGTGAGCAGAAATTACTGAGGTGAGTTCCCATAGTTCTGTATGGCAGTACTTGGCCCAAATCACTGCAACTCCCCAGTTAATATCAGCTCAGTGCCTCATGGGCTGGCCAAGCTGTAGTGTTTACTAATTTATGCCTCTGTGTCAATTATTTTTATGGTAGTGTTTATTACTTGTTTTATGAGAGCACCCATGCATCCCAGATAATAGGATTATCCCAGGATCCTGAGCACAGGGTTTGATGGCAGAATTGATTGCAAAGTTATACCCAGCAAGTTCAAAATCAAGATGGATTTTGCTTCTGAATGAGATTGCAAGAAATTAAATGGTATTTTCATGGGTGACGAGGACTGACTTTTCCAGGACCACAAATGAAACCTGCAGCAGTAGCAGGAAGGAAAAGAACTTTGAAATGCCACAGGAACATAGGATTTCTGAAGTAAAATATTATTCTTCCTTTTCTAATTTCTATTTAGCAAGCCCCTAAGTTGTATCAGGCAGGAAGAATGTTTTTAAAAGGTCATGTACAACATCAAAAGGTAGATATCCCACAGCCATCAATGTTCCCACAATAACTTTCTTGATGAATGGTATTTTAAGTGTCAGGTTTGAGGTGAATTAAATTAAAGACAAAAAGTTTTCAAAGGTGGGCATTTTGGATTATTTTAAAAATCAGTTGGTCTTTTTTCTTTTCCTGAAGAATTTTACTTTTACTGACTTGCATGGAAAAATGGTTTCTGTGAGAAAAGTATTGCAAACCATTGGCGCTGTCACTGCAAAGTTCTACAAAATGTTTGGCAGAAAAAGTTCACAGGTTTTAGCTCCTTGTGGATGTGAGGGTTTCTTTTACTATTTTTCCCCTCCAGATAAATTTGGAACATTATCTTCAGTTAAACTCTTGCAGGAGTTGCAGGGGCCATAGAAACAGATTCAATTAGGTTAGAACAAACCATTAAGACTGGAAGTGCAGGGCTACCAAGGCCAACCTTAGCCCTGTCCCAGGTGTCACATCCACACTTCTTTTGAATTCCTCTGGGAGCACTGACTTCACTCCTGAGCCCCTAGGCTGCCTGTTCCAGGGTGTGGCCAACCTTTCTTTGAAGCAATTTTTCCAAATAACCTGAACCTCCACTGGAAGAACCTGAATCTCTTTCATCCTGAATCTGTTACTTGTGAGAAGACCTCATAAGGAAAATTTTCTTTCTACAAGGTGGTTGTAAAGAAAAGAAAGGTGACTGGAAACAGCACTGTCTGTAAAAAATGGCTGGAAGGAATTCTACAGTAAAGGAAAAAATAAAATAAGGAGGGTAGCCATAACAGTCTGAAATGGGAATGAACTGATCAGTGAGGAAAAGCAGAAAATTTTTTCTGAGGAAGTAAAAGATGAAAAGCAAATGGAGAAATGTTAAGAGGAGAGAGCAATCCAAATAGCAGCCCTTGTGAAGGAAGGACTGAGAAATAGAAATTAATGCTGCAGTTAGTGTCTGTGGAATTGAAGAGCGGAGACAGCTAATGGAATGAATTGGTATTTCTGCAGATTTCTTGAGCTGTATTTAGTTATCACTTGTCCTTACTAACCCTGAGTCCTAAGACTGACAGAAGAACATCAGTCCTTTGGGGCTCACATATGTTGGGCATATTTCACCAATTTAACAACTATTTAGCAAGTGAGAAAACAACCTTATTTTGAGGAGAACAAAGGAGTCATTAATTCATATTTCCAGTGGAAAAAGAAGTCATATTTATAAAGCTGGGCACGTTTGGTTGATTTAATTTGAATTATGTATTTATGAACTTTTGTATTTTGGAGCTACTTTTAATAAAGTTAGTAAAACAAGAAAGTTATTATGTCAATATCAATAATATTTTCTCTGCCTACCAAAACAAAATGACAATTACTAAAGCTTGTTGCATAAAATGTTAAAGCTGATCTGATCATATTTACATAATGTTGGAATTCTGTTAATCATACAAAAGCTTGAAAGCTTTTAACAATCACTCCACTATGCCAGGCAACATAATCTAGCTAGGGCTACATTTTATTTCTTGTATTAGACCTTACGTTTACTCCTTCACTGATTTTCTAAAAGCTTTTACTCTAACATTTGACTTCTGGTTACTCAGGATAAACTATTGTGTACTGAATTATTTTTCTTTTTTTTTTCTGGATGTCATCTAGACACCTGCAATGTACAGACCTGGAATGTGGAGACAAAATGCTAATAGAATTCTTTCTGTCTTTTAACATAACTTCAGAGTTTAGGAACATGGAAAATATGTGTCATTTAATGGAATTGCACTGCTTTTTCATGTCTCATTTTGCTTGCTGGAGTAGAGCACTGCTGAAAGTAGCACAAAGTTTTTTTAAAAATCACTTATTTGTAAGATGACTGGTTATTTTTAAAGGAAACAGAAGTGGTATCTATTGGTACCTTTGATTAAACATTCCAGAACGTGTCGGGAATAAATCTTCCAAAAACATTACAAAGTTCAGTGTTTTTCCATAGAAAGTGAAAGGGACATTTGATTTTTGGGAAGGAAATTTTAAGCACAAACAAATAGAGGAAAAATTAATTTTGTCTTAAAGGATAACGTGCATTGGCAGTGTCATGGTTTGACTCTGGCACAGTGCCAGTGCCTCCATGAAAATACACTTTCTCTAGTGGCTTCTGTGAGATGTGATCAGGAACAGAGCAAAGCAGGCTCCAACTTAGGAATAAAGGAAATAAACTTTATTAATTACAATATCTAAAAAGGAACAAACACAAAACTAAGAATGAAAACCCTCCAAATACATTCCCCCTCCTCCCATTTCCTCCACAGCATGAAATAACACCTTAGATTTCCGCCCAGTCACCATCTCTCAGGTAATCAACTTTCAGTCCATCATCACCCCTCAAATAATTAATCCTCAAGTCCGTCAGGGAGAGAGGAGTCCCCCCTTGCACCATAGGCTTTCCCCAGAAACACAACTGAAACCCCTTGTGTTTCCGTGTCACCCATGGCCCCACCCAGAGAACATCGGCCCTCGTGACTTCTTCCCCCCATGTCCAGCGCTCTCACCACTGCACATGGGCCAGGACTGCTTTTAGGGTTCCCCTTTTAAGGATGCTCCACCCAGTTCCAAAGGCAGCAGTCTCTCCACTTCGGGACACTAGCCCCCCCCAAATTCACCCCCTGGGGCCGAGGGGCCTCATGAACAGAGATCCTCCTCTTCTCTGCAGACAGAGAGCATCTCACACCCTTCTCATCCATCTCTGTTCTCGCCACTGCTTCACCTCTCAACTTTGGGACACCAGTCCCCCCCAAATTCACACCCTGGGGCCGAGGGGCCTCGTGAACAGAGATCTTCTCCACAGAGACAGACCCTCCTCACCCGTCTCTGTTCACGCCACTGCTTTACTCTTGACTCCAAGGTATTGCCTCCCCCTAAATACAGTCTCCGGGTCACAGGAAAGACATGGGTCTGTCTATGGCCGTACAAGAAAGAGTCCAGCCCAAGGCCACTCCGTCATCTCCTCCCACCTAGGATTCTTCTCACCTCTTTGGACATCTCTCACATGCACCAACTTTCCTCACATTTGCCCATTCCGTCATGCTTCATCTCTCTCTCCTCATTCTGATTCAGGAGGACCAGTATTTGTAAGGTTTCCATTATTCTACTAAGGGGTTAAAATCTTTGTCTCTGTCTGCCCAGAACTCCCACAGCAGCCGGGCACCTTCTGTCGCCGCATCCCCCACTTCTGGCAGGCCGTGCTGCCAGTCCATGATATCAAATTCCAAGGTAGCAACAGGCACTGGCTCTCTCTCTATCTCTCTCCTGGGGGGGGTGATGCCTCTCAGGGCTTCTCCACCCTTCCATCTTGCCAGGCCTTCACCCCCCTGCTCTGCCCGAGGCTCCGGCCTACCTCACCCGGCGCATGGCTTCCCTCCCCCAGCCAGCCCCGGCCGGGCAGGGGAGCTCTGAGCTCCTTCACGGACCAGAACCAAGAGAGAGTTCTCCTGGGAGTTCTTGCTTTTAACCCCTGTGTTCTCAGAGGCGGTCCATACCTTCAGTGGCCAAACCAGGTGCCAACATTCAAATCCAAGCACTGATTGGTTTGACCACAACCTCCCAAAAAACTCACTTCCTTCTTAACCTACGACAGGCAGGCAATGAAAATTAAAGATTCATCTTGACTGTAATCATTTTAGAGTCAAGAAAATTTAATTGCCTCTAAAATGGATCATATTACCAATTCATTAGTATTGAGTTTTTTGGCCTTGAATTTGTGAAGTGCCTAAAATTCTTTAAAGCAACCTTTAGAAAAAAAATAATCAGAACATTATTCTTTGAAGAGACTTGTGCATCATACCCCTTGATGCCACTGAAAAATCTGCTGATAAAACAAAAATACACTTCTTCAAGCACACTATGTTGCAAAGATAATGGCATAAAATATAAAACTTAGTATTTTATTCCTTACCGGTAGAGGCATAAAGACAATTTTCAAGACCATGTCTTTCAACAGTGTATTTTGCAAAAGTATTTTTTTAGCAACTGTAGCTTTTGGATTGACAGTCTGGTATAAGTTTCTGATTTTATAAATGAACATAAAAAACTGTTTGTGTAGCTTGAATATTTGAAAACCCATTCCACTTCTTTAAAGTTAAAAAGATCCCAGCTCAAAATGCCAGGACATCTGAATTCTGGTGATGCTATATTAAATCAGGTAAATATGTCTAGTTTATAGTTAATTATGGGGAAAAAAACCCCATAAAATTAATCAGGGAAATTATTGAAACAAGGAATTGGTTTCCAGCAGCTTTAGACAGACACCTCATATCTTTAAAGCAATGGAAATGTATTTGCTGCCTCACGACAGGAATGTGGAGGTACCTTTGTTCCCAGCTAACTGAGAACACTCAAGATACAATTTTAGCATTACATGAGCCTTAATTTGTGATGAATGTATTAAATTCCATTTATTCCACCTGCCTTGTCTAATTTCTTCAATTGTTCTATATATCTAAAGACTTTGGAGCACAGAAAGAATGAAATTTCTTACAGAAGCTGTAAGATGCCTCTAAATCTTACTCATATCTCTGGATTTGCACGTTTTACTACCTTGGAAAATTCCCCCAGCTGAGTGTAAAACAATCCAGCCTGCTGTGGCTCAACAGCCACGTTGGAGTTTCAATGGATCTTCTCATGTTTATGCAGTTTGGTGTCTAAATCTGTGTCTGCTGAGACATCACAAAAACAATTTTTTTACTGCTGGAAGTTGTTTTTGCCTTTTCCTCTTGTCTGTCCAAATCTGGGGCGATGCAGCTACTTGGCATCACATTCAGCCAGGGAAGGAAGGAACTGCTGTTTTAGCAGCTGCCCCGGGTCCTTCAGACTTCACTCAAGCTGGTACTTCATAGAGCAGGAAAGGCTTTGTGTACATTGCCTTTTTCTTTTCATGCAAAATATTTCATCTGGCTGGGAAAAAAAAAAAAAAAAGTTTTCCCACAAAAACAGATCCTCCTCCATTTCATTGTCCAGAGTGAGCTGCTTTTCTAGTTTAAAACAGTCACCTGCATTGCCTTGTATTTTAGCTTCTCCTTTGCATTTATGAAGTGGCAATTTTTATTCTTTTAAAAATGTTTATAACTCAGAAGGAAACACCTCAGGTTTTTAACATCCAGTTAATCCTATTGACAGTTGAATTTAGTATCATGACAGGAAAATCTGTTTTGCATCACCATTTATTACTGGGAAATGCTTTCCTACTCCTGATTCATGACAATGAAAAAATCCTCTTTCAAGAGCATTGTTTGACTTCTGATTTAATGTAAATGTTTTTCTAAAAATTCCCAGGTCCTGCTTTGTTTAAACAGTATCATCTATTCAACATCATTGCTCTTAAGAGGTGGCTTTTTGATACATGATCCCAAATATTTAGCGTATGTTTTTGCTTGTTCCAGCTTCTTCACCTGATTGTTCTAAAGACTATGAAAAAAGAAAATGCCCTCTGGATAAGGACTGTCATCACTTTCTCCCTAGACATCCTACACAAGGGAAGTACTTGCTGTTAGGGTAAGAGGACTTTGTGAGACTCAGGAGTTCCAGGCAGCCATGGCCAATTCAGAGTCATCTGAAAACAAAATTTTAGTTTTAAATATAATAATTACATTTTTTTTAATTATTTAAAGAAAAACAAACAAACCCAAACCCATAGGTCTGGAAGGTATCAGGTAACATTTACTTCCCTCAAACAGAACTGTGCTTTGACATAAGAGCTGCCTCTATCTGACTACGAGTGAGGCTTGCAGTCAGCATTCCTCCTTAATTTTCCCTATCTGATTGAAACACTTGCTGGAATCCCAGCTTAAACCCTACAGCTTGACAGTTGCACAGAGAGCTCTTTCACCTGTGCCATTTATCTGCCAAGGCAGCCTTACTGCTCAGAACTGTGACTCCAGGAAACAAAAACCCTTTTTCAATGTGCCAGCTGAAATAAACGGGCAGGAGATCTTTCTCCTTTTTAATGCCTTTATTAAGAAGAATCAGCTCAGGTGGGGAGAAATCGACAGGTCGCGCCCACGCCGCCGCTGCTCCCAGGCGTGGCACGGGGGAGGAGGATGATGCAGTTTTGTCCGCTGGTCTGCAGACAGAGCTGGGGACTCTGTCCTCACGGGAGTGTAGGAAATTCCTGCTTTTTAGGTCTAACATTCCAGGTCCTCTTTCTAGTTAAGACCTTTTCAGGTTAGGGTGAGGAGTAAAAGGATCTTAGCAGATACTGGATTAAGTTCCTCGTCCTTAGACGTCACTTAGGTCTCTTAATTCCATGTTGGCTCGTTGTTCTTAGGGGTGTTTTTCCTGAAACTTACAGGTGAAATGCATTCTCTCATCTGCATACTAGCTCTGATGACACTCCCCCTGCTGCCTGCGGGGTCTGGTATCACCCCTGGCAAGCATTAGAGGGGACAATGGCTAATCACCAACCATTAACAGGTAGTTGAAGAAGAACTCTTAACAATAGGTCGCTGCAACATGCAGGTAACCTTCAATTTAACAACAATTGGATCAACTTTTTTTAACTTTGCAACCTTAAAAAAAAAGGATAACTTTTTTATTCATAACAGCACACAGCTTTGCATCTTTTTGTTCCATTACATTCCTTTTTCTTATCCTCATCCTCCCTTGCCTTCTTTCAGACCTTTACTATTGCAGGTTCTGTTCAAAGTCACTTCTGTTCTCTCTTTGACAGAGCCTCATGACAGGAGAGGCTTTTTCCCACTTTAGGACAGTTTAATAATACAAGCCAGAAGAGCTTTTCTGTGTTTTCTGAAATATTCACTGGCAGCCAATATGTTCAATATTTAAAATCTCATATCACAGTTCAAACATTCAAAACAATCTGTGGTAGAGATGGAAAATATATAATAACCAATGTGTTTACAATACTTTTTTTATGAGATACTATAAAATTGCCTTTCCCACTTGAAGTGAATAATTCATTGGGCAATAAAAGTCAAAAGCAATTTTTTTTTTTCAGAAGCAATTTACTATTTAGTATATTAAATAAAAGCAACTGGATTAGAATTGCTGTTAATTTTCAGGAGACGCTGTACCTGAATGCTCAATTCCTTTGAACAGTATTAATGTAACTACTGAAGAAAACAAATAAAGATTTGGTGCCTGTTTTCAGTGGACACAGGAGCCACACCTACAGCTGCACATCTGAAATCTTGATCAGCCTCGGAGCATTCCTGCTCACTGTGTTTGCTGC
This sequence comes from Passer montanus, assembly GCF_014805655.1. NCBI lineage: Eukaryota > Metazoa > Chordata > Aves > Passeriformes > Passeridae > Passer > Passer montanus. The sequence goes on from NW_024367439.1 coordinate 111,345, forward strand.
AGAGCACTGGCAGAGTTTGGACAATTCAGCTACAGTGGATCAGCCCAGGCACGTGATAGTTCAGTGTTGTATTGCCATTTAATGAGACACAATTAAAGACAAGGCTCTGTGAAACAGAGATAATGTGCTGCAAACTGCAGCTTGTCTTGCACAGTGAGCTGTGAGAAACAAGCAGGACATTTACTTGCCTCACTTAATTTCACTTTTCCAGTCATAATAAAGCAAATATATCTGAGTTCCAGGTTTTCATGCAGGAGAAACACTCATAATGTCATACACCTACATTGTGCTTGTAGAAAACAAGTTGTTAATAATGTAAATATTATAATGTCCTTTATCTTTCATGCTTTTCAAGGAAAATACTGGCTTCACCAACTTCTGCAATATGTCCAGCACAAATTATTCCTGGATATTTCCCACCGACTATTATAATACTGTTAATATATTGAATAATTGGCACTATTTTAATTTAAACAGTGTCTATTAGAAAGCATTCAACTGTAAAAAGTAAGCTAAATATTATGCAGTGCAAAGAAGCAGAATGAGATCTTCCCAGGTCGATGAATCTTGTCTATCTGTGTGAGATACTTCACTGGATTTTCATTTTTTCCGGAAGCAAATCCACTGTGATCAAACCAACCCTACTTGTAACAGTGAGAGAACAAGAGCTGCATCCTTTGATCACTGGCATGCACAATGAACTATGGAAGAGTTCTCAGAATCCATGGGCCACTCTGCTTTCTGAACCAGAGACTACCATGAGAAAGTGCGTGAGGTTTGTTGTTTGTTTGCTTTAAAGTAATTTACATGATGTTGAGATATTTAGACTCTATTTAATGAATGTAGAGGCACTCACTGGGAGGGGGAGTGAGATAATGTTAAGAGAAAAACCTGCTGCAGGAAATGCACATTATAACATCTGTTTTGGCAAAGAAGTGAGACTTGGACGGGCAGCTATCCTGAAAAGTCTCCCTCACAGGCCTGAGGAAAGTATGGTTTTCTTTGTAAACGCATGCTCAGAAGTTTTTCCATATGGACTGAGGAGTAAGTCTCACAAAGCCATATGTAGCTATTATACTCTTTAAGGAAGGGCTGGTAAAGGCAGCAGATGAGACCATATCCTCATCTGCTGCTCTCCCACTGGAAGGACTCCAGTGTGAGCAGGTTCACCCTGAAACAAGTGTGTAACTGCACATTGTGCCACCAGGGGAAAAGGGACTGAGAAATAATGGCTGTTTTCCACTACCTCTATAGCTGAGAGTCTATCCAGAACCCACAAATTCACCAATCAAATGGCATTCAATTTTCCAGGCAAATCCAGTGACCTAGACAGAAATCAACAGAACACTGTGCAGGCCCCAGCCCAAGGTACAACAGTTCAGACTGCAATTAACTTTGCACTTAAGGAGAAACTGAATCTGCTGCTTCTCATTAATGATTCAGACCTGATGCTGGAGCCTGGAATTTGTGGGGGCCACTTTTTCCCTTTCTTTTTAATATGTAGAATATGCAGTGGGAGGCAGAGCTTTCTGCGGCGCTGAATGCCATTATCACCAGTGCTTTGCAGTTCTGAAGTGCTCAGGGCTGTAGCAGGAATTCATCAGGGATGCAGAGCAGCAGCACCAGGGCAGGGCTACACAAAAACCCGGGAGTGCCTGAAACATTCCCTCAATCTCGCTCAGCAGGAGGTGCTGCCGGATCTGTGCAGGGAAAGGACTCCCAGGGGTGTGTGGAATAGTGCTGGAGCCTTGCTGCAGCAGGAGATGGCTCCACTGACTGGGCATTGCCTGTGCAGAAGAGAGGCCCAGATGGACAGGCTGCTGTGTGCCTGACTCCCACGCTTCTAAACTGGGGTTTCTGCTCAGGCAGCCCTTCCCACCAGACATAAATTCATCTCTATGAGCTACCCTTTAAAAATGCTGTCCTGGCTAGCTGATGTTTACTTGGTTTGTAATTCTGCTGCTCAATGTAGTCTATAACTAGAAATGGAGCAATTCTGATGTAGGCAAGGCTTTTAAAAACATATTATTCTGTTTATTCCCGGAAGCAATGATGATTTCATTGCACAAAGTCCGTTTACCTAAACAAGCTCAGAGGACAGGACCTTGCACGTTTAAAATTAGATTAAAATCCTCTCTCTTTGTGTTTCAGAATTCAAAGGGACAGAATGATGTTTCATAGACTAGAAACCCATGCAAATGATTTTCTCCATTGTTGATTCTTGACTAAGAAATCCTGAGTGGAACGCTCTGACTCATGGTGTTTAATCTGCTTTTGGGTCTGTGCAGCTCACAAGCAACAAAAAGCTGCAGGAAGAAGGGACTTGAAAGGGGAAAAGGAAAACACATTCCCAAATATTTTTGAAGCTATTCAAGTGAAAATTCATCATATGGACTCACATGCCAGCAGATCAGTTTTATATAGGCAGAGCACACAGTGTTGGATATTCGTTAATGATTTTGTGACAAATCAGATGTATTTTCATCTGCAGGTATAAATACATCACTGAAGATTTCATTTCTCAAAAAGAGCAGAGAGAGCATGAGGATCCAAAATTTCAGTTGGATTTATTTTTTCAGCAAGCCTTTGTGCATTTCATTTTCAATGAGCTCTTATTTGAAATGCCACCTCAAGAAGGCAGCACCTTTAGAAGCTGTCACTGCCAGCATCTGATCTCATAGCAGAGAGCTCACTTTTTGTGTTTATCTTACATTCTCCAAACACATTATATGCATTGAATCCCTTCGGAAGGCCTCACTGCTTCTAAACTCAGGACATGGTGAGCAGTCAGTAAACTGGTCATATTATAGCAGGCTAAGCTTGGAATAGTTTTAACACAGAAAGGAATGGGATGTGATGGCTCCTTGTCAGTGTGCTACCAGAACGAAACATCTGCATTATTGTCAATTGAACACTCATAATTTTTAGCAAGTGGCACTGATGCTGCCTCACAAAGTGAGCAAAGGTCTGTCTCAGCAGTGTTGGGAGGGATTTAATGGAGAATCAGCTCACGGAGTACTGCAGGAGGCTCTGGAGCCTGTGCTCTTCCAGCACTCCTAAGCATATCTGAACAGCAAGTGTTTGCACACTAAAGCAGGACGCACAGATTTAAATTGCTCTGAATTGTACATTAGGGCAATAACCACTTTAATACACCAAATATAATAAGTTATTTAAAACTAACACTGTCCCTTTTTGTGTGGGCAGGAAGGGACTAAGAGAAGGGAATCACACCAGAGGAGCTGCCTGCTGTGTGGTGTACGAGAGTATTCGATATCCAAAACTGCTGGAGCCTTGCTGCAGCAGGAGATGGCTCCACTGACTGGGCATTGTCTGTGCAGAGGAGAGGCCCAGATGGACAGGCTGCTGTGTGCCTGACTCCCACGCTTCTAAACTGGGGTTTCTGCTCAGGCAGCCCTTCCCACCAGACATAAATTCATCTCTATGAGCTACCCTTTAAAAATGCTGTCCTGGCTAGCTGATGTTTACTTGGTTTGTAATTCTGCTGCTCAATGTAGTCTATAACTAGAAATGGAGCAATTCTGATGTAGGCAAGGCTTTTAAAAACATATTATTCTGTTTATTCCCGGAAGCAATGATGATTTCATTGCACAAAGTCCGTTTACCTAAACAAGCTCAGAGGACAGGACCTTGCACGTTTAAAATTAGATTAAAATCCTCTCTCTTTGTGTTTCAGAATTCAAAGGGACAGAATGATGTTTCATAGACTAGAAACCCATGCAAATGATTTTCTCCATTGTTGATTCTTGGCTAAGAAATCCTGAGTGGAATACTCTGACTCACGGTGTTTAATCTGCTTTTGGGTCTGTGCAGCTCACAAGCAACAAAAAGCTGCAGGAAGAAGGGACTTGAAAGGGGAAAAGGAAAACACATTCCCAAATATTTTTGAAGCTATTCAAGTGAAAATTCATCATATGGACTCACATGCCAGCAGATCAGTTTTATATAGGCAGAGCACACAGTGTTGGATATTCGTTAATGATTTTGTGACAAATCAGATGTATTTTCATCTGCAGGTATAAATACATCACTGAAGATTTCATTTCTCAAAAAGAGCAGAGAGAGCATGAGGATCCAAAATTTCAGTTGGATTTATTTTTTCAGCAAGCCTTTGTGCATTTCATTTTCAATGAGCTCTTATTTGAAATGCCACCTCAAGAAGGCAGCACCTTTAGAAGCTGTCACTGCCAGCATCTGATCTCATAGCAGAGAGCTCACTTTTTGTGTTTATCTTACATTCTCCAAACACATTATATGCATTGAATCCCTTCGGAAGGCCTCACTGCTTCTAAACTCAGGACATGGTGAGCAGTCAGTAAACTGGTCATATTATAGCAGGCTAAGCTTGGAATAGTTTTAACACAGAAAGGAATGGGATGTGATGGCTCCTTGTCAGTGTGCTACCAGAACGAAACATCTGCATTATTGTCAATTGAACACTCATAATTTTTAGCAAGTGGCACTGATGCTGCCTCACAAAGTGAGCAAAGGTCTGTCTCAGCAGTGTTGGGAGGGATTTAATGGAGAATCAGCTCACGGAGTACTGCAGGAGGCTCTGGTGCTGTCTTCCAGCACTCCTAAGCATATCTGAACAGCAAGTGTTTGCACACTAAAGCAGGACGCACAGATTTAAATTGCTCTGAATTGTACATTAGGGCAATAACCACTTTAATACACCAAATATAATAAGTTATTTAAAACTAACACTGTCCCTTTTTGTGTGGGCAGGAAGGGACTAAGAGAAGGGAATCACACCAGAGGAGCTGCCTGCTGTGTGGTGTACGAGAGTATTCGATATCCAAAACAGACTTTTACCACAGTGTTTTGACTTGTTTGGTGTCTGAGGACAGAAGAAGCTGGAGCAGATGCTCAGTTGCATTAGCAGCACAATCACTGTCACTTTACTCACCCAAAGGCAGCTGGCTGGTTTCCTCATTTGAGGGAGAAACTGCACTGGCCTGTAACAGAAGGACTGTTAAAGACTTGAATCAATAAATGTATAGTTATGCATACACACATGGATGCTATAAAATAATCAATTGAATGAGAAATCAATAGACAAACTCAAAGTTTTTCCAACACAGACACATTAAAACTAGAAAGGCCCTGATAAGAAGCCCATATTTATGCTAATTGCTCGTGCAAGTTTAAAAAGATGAAGTTAGCTAGTTCTTTATAAACTTGTGCTTATTTCTATTCTGTTTTTCCGGGTTCATATGAGTATTTCCTACTTTAAATAAGTTTGGTTATCTAATTTATGTTTTAGTGAAACTTCAGACTACATTCAAAGCCTCTTTCTTTTTTTATTTTCATGTCACCCAGAATCCTGCATGACCTGGAATAGTGGCACAGAGAGAATCAACAGCTATGAGTCACATTTTGGTCTGAAAGAAAATGAAACAATATGAATCAGCCCCTTAGCAGTTTTAAAAGATTCAAAGCTGTAACTTTAAAGGTGATTTTAGTGCTGTTTAAGGCACATCAATAATGTCTACTTTTCTGGGTAAGGGGTGGAAAGTTTTTTTGAATGGCAGCTATGTGAGATGTGTGTGTCTTTTATTCTCCTTTGTCAAAATGAGATGTTAATTTTAAAAAGCTGAAAGGATAGAATCATACTTAGATTTTAAATGCAGTGTTAGTAAGAACAAGCTGAAGCTGCTGTTGGGCACTTTCAGGAGCTGATAAACTCACAACAGTACAATCAAAAGCAGAGAATATTGGCAGAAATCCCATTACTATCAAGTCAAATGATTTTTAATACACTCAGAGTGAGGATCAGGGCTTGACTCGAAATATAAAATCCAGCATCTGTTCTTATGGGGCTTCCACCTGCTGCCACTGCCACGTGGTGCCTCACAAACCCCATTTCAAACAAAGGACCTTTTGCCAATTTCATTGGTTTTGCTTTGCAGTTGCAGACATGATTTGCAAAGGGAATATAAATCTGGAAGAAATTTAAGGATTTCACACAGGCTTCCATGAGACCTTTGGTAGCATGATGCAAGGGCAAATTCAGTGAGAAAATCAGTTTAATTTGAAATCCTTAACTGGTCTTATCCAGAAGATAGACAGTGGTTGCTGAAGCTGTAGTACCAGGATGAGATAAAGCCATTCAGGTTATTAGCACAGAAAGGGCAGGAGAGCAATTTCCCAGCTTATACAGTTAATCGATAGGAGATTCCCACTTCCTCTGGAGGGAAAGGGGAGCAGTGCTTAAATGGCAGTGATTAATAAAGGCACTTGAAAACATTATAATGCTACAAAAAAGGCATTTGAGAATGGGAACAAACGAAGAGGAGAGATAGAGATAATTTATACCATAAGCTCAGGGACACAAGGGTAGTGAGGAAGTTGTCCAGTCCTACTGCATGTTCCAAAAATGGAGGCCAAACCATAGAGACAATCCACACTGCTGGCACAGCAAAGCCAAAGCCTAGCACAAACATCAGGTTAGAATTAATAGGCATATCTGTTTGCCATAAACTCTTACCCCAACTCCTTTGAAATAGTCCCAGAAAAAGAAAGTACAGTTACACAGAAGGTCATGCACACCCGATCTGTTCACTGGACATATCAGACACAGTAATTTTGGTCAGCAGGCCACTGTTTAAGAAGCAGCTCACAGTAAAATATGGGTTTAGATATGGGGCCTCTGGTTTGTTATCCCCTTTCCCAAGAGCCTGGTATAAAAGGGTGTCAAAATAATAAAGTGCCTATAAGGGTGGCAGTGGAATGAGACACCAGTCTGTACCTGGCTCTGCACAATGATGAGATGGGGCAGCAGTGAAGCATGGGCTGACACAACTGCTGATGCCTTATCTAGCTGGAAACTGAAAACAAGATTACTGGCACTGAGTAGGGGTGGATATCAGAGTCATGGAGGATTTGCAAAAATATAGAGATGGGGATAAGGCTGAACAAAAAGATTATTTAGAGTCCTAGAAGATGCCATCTTCAGCAGAAAATTACACTGAACACATCTGTGATGGGAATGTGTCACTGTAACATGCAATTTTGTCTCAAAAGACCTTTGTTTCGGGTCCCTGAGGCTGCCAGCCCCAGAGGACATGCACTGGAGATAGCAGAAGCTGCACAATGAAAGGCAGAGATAGTGATTGCCAAAAGTGAGGAAAGAGCAGTCAAGCAGCATGGGTTACTGCCCAGTTAAACTGAGTTACATGATACTAATATCAGAAAGGAGACCATCCAGTACAAAACCCAGTGGAAGCCACTGAGAGTATTTTTTTTTGCACTGCTTATCATTTTGTTTATCTGACTAGATATAAGTGTGGAATTTTTGCTGTCATACGTTTTGGAGAAGTGAATTTTAATTGGTAATTCCGAAGCAGTGGGACCTTGGCTGCTGAATATAACAGACAGGCTGGAAGCACTTGGTATCAGAGAGTGTCTTTGCCGTCACACAGCACCTCTATCCTTGCTCCCCTCTTTGTGCCTGTTTTCTCTGCAGTAACTCAACTTCCTCAAAAGCAAAACCTCCATTTGATTCTGGCAAAATTTCCTATGGGGCCCACAAGCAAAGCAGCTGGACAGTTTCCAGAGAAGGAGCCAGGAAGCAAAGCTGGTGGAAAACATAATGGAAAGCAGTGTGTCTGTCCCTACAACCCTCAGCACAGGAGGGAGGTTTGCAGCAGCCCTCAGCTCCCAGGGGACGGAGGGGCTCATTCCAAAGGTGGGAAGGACAAGGCCACACTGAGTTTGTGTTCCTTGACCT
>NW_024367440.1:0-1614 GCF_014805655.1 Passer montanus
ACAGATTCCCGGCACACTCCAGCCCCGTTTTGGGTCAGCTCTCGCACTGCCACCACGCGGAGGGGCACGAGGGAGGGAAGGCTCCTACCTGAGCAGAGGACTCCCTTGTACCTGGCGCAGGAGAAGTCGTCGCACTCGCAGAAGGGCCCGTAGATGTTGCCGAACTCGCTCTCGTAGCACTGGCACTGGTTGCAGCTGCACTCGCCCCTGCCGCTGCACAGGGGCTTGCCCTCAGCCTCGCGGCACAGCGCCTGGTGCAGCTCGCCGCCGGCCCCCTCCTGGCACTCGCAGCGGGCCCCCAGGTAGCCGGGGTCGCAGTCGCAGAGCCCGCAGGCGTAGGTCCCGTTGCCGCTGCATTTGCCGCTGGCCGGCGCGGCCCGGCCGGTGCAGCCGCACTGGCAGCTGTAGGTCACCGCCACCTCCAGCGTGTCCCGGAAGCCGGCCGGCTTGATGGTGAAGCTGTGGGAAGCGTCCTCGGCGGGGCAGCTCCGCGCCTCCACGGCCACCTCGAAGGAAACCTGGGGGGACATGGAAGGTGACAGGCATGGCCCCAGAGCAGCTGCCAATGGTGCCCCCCGGCAAATGTGCTGGGGAAAATCCATGGAGTGATTCCACGGACCGGGGCCCAGCTCAGCGCGTCAGAGCTTCACTCCCAGGCGTGCAAAAAACCCCAAACAATTGCACATCCAGCAAGGGTATCTGCAGCTCAGTGCACCAACATCTGCCAGTCCCATGAGGGCTGGGCATCCAAAGCATTTTAAAACTCTCTGTTGTCAGCCATTCACAGCAATTTTCCCCATCAGGCACCAATGGTTTCAGTGAAGTGGGAAGGAACCTGCCTATTCCCATGAAACAAACAGGGCAAAACTCTAGCAAATAACCCAGTTTTCACGCTACTAAAAATAGAAAACTCTCTCAAAACAAGCACTATCAAAGATCTAACCAGCACAGCAAAGAAGCCAAGGTGCCTATAAGGTTAGAGGGTTTTATGGGACTCCTGATTTGCATGTGGAAATGTATGTCAGCCCCACAGTCCCAAGCTTTTGGCATGCTGCTCACAGGCCGTGTGAATGGATGCTTCCATCAAGCCAGGCTTCAGAAGGGTTCTACACATCATTGAATGGTTATACTTCACACCCCTACTCGTTTTATGTTGCTACAATCCAGTGTCAGGGATTTTCTCCTTGAGAAAACCAAGACCATACTTCGGTTGCTTGCTTAGCCCCCGATTTAATCCTGCTCTTTGTTAGGGCTGGTCAGCGCTGCCCAGAGCTGCCAGTTAGCAAGGAGGATTAACCTTATTCCAAGGAAATGGGACCCTTTCCTGGGCCTCAGGAAGGAATGCTTTCTCTCTGGGGACATTTGGGGGTCACCTCAAGCTCTCACTGACTTCACTGTCCCACAGGTCAAGGGGTGATGTGCAGATGAAGACACAACAGCCTCCCCTGGCAGGAGCTCTGCACCCCCAAGAAACCTCCCTTGACCCCCTCCCATTCCCAAGGCCTGAAGCAATTAGGATAGAAGCTCAAATTACAGAGGAGGAGATCAGAAAGCAAGCTAAGGAGATCAGGGTAATCCTGCTCCCTTTCACCCACTGACACCCACAGCCCCAGG
>NW_024367441.1:0-1613 GCF_014805655.1 Passer montanus
GGATATTTTGGGGTCCCCACCTTGTCCCCGTCATCCCTGGGCCCCCCGGGGGGTCCTGGAGGGGTCCCGGGGGGGATTTTTGGGGCCATTTTTGGTGATTTTGGGGCTCCTGGGTGGATTTTTTCAGGGATTTTTTCATTTTTTGGGCCAATTTTGGGCCATTTTGGGCTATTTTGGGGTGCCCACCTTGTCGCCGTCATCCCCAGGCCCCCCCGGGGGTCCGGCGGGCCCCGGGAGCCCCACGGGCCCCTGGATCCCGTCACGCCCGGGGGCGCCCATCCCGCCTTTTTCTCCCTAAAAAAATCCAAAATTTGGGCAATTTCGACAAATTCCTGGGACTTTTTGGGCTCAATTCAAAACCCCCGCAGCGAAAAAAAAACAAATTTCAACCCAACCCCCCCCAATTTTACAAAAATGCCAAAAATTTATCCCAAACCCCCAAAATTTTACCCCCAAACCCCCAATTTTTACCCCCAAATCCCAGATTTTTACCCCAAAACCCCCAAAATGGACCCAAAACACCAAAAATTTGACCCCAAACCCCCCAAATTGGACCCAAAATTCCCAAATTTGATCCCAAAACCCCCCAATTTGACCCCAAAACCCCCAAATTTCACCCCAAACCCCTCAATTTTACCCAAAACCCCTCAAAATTCAATCCCCAAACCCCCAAATTCGACCCCAAAAACCCCAAATTTCACCCTCAAACCGGACCCAAAACACAAAAATTTCACCCCCAAACCCCTAAATTTGACCCCAGAACCCCCAAATTTCACCCCAAATCCCCAAATTGGACCCAAATCACCCAAATTTGACCCAAACCCCAAAAATTTAACCCCAAACCCCCCAAATTTGACCCAAAATTCCCACATTTGGTCCCAAAACCTCCAAGTTGGACCCCAAAATCCCCCAATTTTACCCCAAATTTGTCCCAAAACCCCAAAATTTAACCCCAACCCCCCCAAATTTGACCCAAAATTCCCACATTTGGTCCCAAAACCTCCAAGTTGGACCCCAAAATCCCCCAATTTTACCCCAAATTTGTCCCAAAACCCCAAAATTTAACCCCAAACCCCAAATTCGATCCCAAAACACCAAAATTTAACCCCAAATCCCCAAATTTAACCCAAAACCCCCAAATTTTCCCCCCAAAATCCCCAAATTCCCCCCAAAAATCCCCAAATTTCTTCCCCAAATTCCCCTCGAGTCCCCAAATTTCCCCCCAAGTCCCCAAATCCCCCCTAAAAATCCCCAAAATTTGCCCCCCAAACCCCTCCCAGGACTCCCAAATTCCCGGAATTTTGTGAATTTTGGGGATTTTGGTGAATTTTGGGAATTTTGTGCTCACCGGGACCCCCAAACCCCCCAATTTCCCCCCCCCCCAAAACCCCCAATTTTCCCCCCAAACCCTTGGTGAATTTTGGGGATTTTGGTGAATTTGGGGATTCTGTGCTCACCGGGCCGCCTTTGTCTCCGGGGGCGCCGGGGGGGCCCTGGGGGCCGGGGCGGCCGGGGGGACCCACGGGACCCCCCAGGCCCGGGGGGCCCCGAGAGCCCGGCGAGCCCTGGGGGGAAAAATGGAACAAATTTGGGGTGAAAAATGGGAAATTTGG
>NW_024367442.1:0-1613 GCF_014805655.1 Passer montanus
CCCAAATTCCCCCAATTTTCCCCCCAAATCCCCCCGTTTCCCACCCCGGATCCGGGGGGGGCAGGGCCGCGCTCCCCCCGCTCCCTTTGTTCGCTCATCCCGGACTTTTCCCATCCATTTATTCCGGGAGAATCCAGGAAAACAAACAAGGATTGATTGGGGGGGGGTCCCTGGGGGGTCCCGGGCTCGTGGGCAGCAGCGAGGGACCCCCCCCCCCAGAGACCCCCCGGGAACGGGGAAAAACCGGGAATGGGGGGGGATGGGAATGGGAATGGGATTTGGGAATCGGGGAATGGGGGAAAATGGGGGAAAAATGGGGGAAAAATGGGGGAAAAAGGGAATTTGGGGGAGATTGGAGAGGGGAAATGGGATTTGGGATTGGGGAATCTGGGATGGGGGAAAGGAGGATGGGGAAAAATGGGGGAAAATGGGAATTTTGGGGGGATTGGATGGGGGAAATGGGATTTGGGATTGGGAATGGGGAATCTGGGATGGGGGAAAGGAGGATGGGGGAAAATGGGAATTTTGGGGGATTGGAGGGGATTTAGGGAGGGACTGGATGTAGGAATGGGATTTAGGAGTGGGGGAAAGAATGGGAATTTGGGGAGGATTGGAGGGGATTTAGGGGGGGATTGGACGGGGAATGGAATTTGGGAATCAGGGAATGGGGGAAAATAGGGAAAAATGGGAATTTTGAGGGGATTGGAGGGGATTTGGGGAGGGATTGGATAGGGAATGGGATTTGGGATTGGGGGAAAGAACGGGAATTTGGGGGGGATTGGAGGGGATTTAGGGAGAGATTGGATGTGGGAATGGGATTTGGGAATCAGGGAATGGGGAAAATGGGGGGAAATGGGAATTTTGGGGGGGATTGGAGGGGTGAAATGGGTTTTGGGATTGGGAATGGGGAATCTGGGATGGGGGAAAAATGGGGAAAAATGGGAATTTTGGGGGGATTGGAGAGGATTTAGGGAGAGATTGGATGGGGAACGGGATTTGGGATTGGGAATGGGGGAGAGGATGGAGAGGATGGGAATTTGGGGGGATTGGATGTGGATGGGAATTTGGGGGGATTGAATGGGAATGGGGGCACAGAGGACAAGGGGGTGGCACAGAGGACAAGGGGGGGGCACAGGGGACGGGGGTGGCACAAAGCACAGCCGGGGGGACGCAGGGGTGACACCAGGGACAGCCAGCGCGGCGGGCGGTGGCACCTCCAGGCCGGCCAGAGATGTCCCCGCGGCTTTTGTGTCACCCCCCGTGTCACGCCTTGTCACCTCCCCCCCCGCCGGTGCTGGCTGTCAGCGGGGACAGCGACAGCGACAGTGACAGTGACAGACACCCCCGGCTGCGCGGGGACACTGCCACCCCTGGGGACACGCTGCGCTGGCACGGGGGGGCAGCGGAGCCTGAGGGACACAGCAACCCCGGCGTGTCCCCTCATTGTCACCATCGGCCCTGGCCCCACATTGTCACCACCCAGCCAAGGCCGTGTCCCCAGCTTGTCACCATCCTCATCCTCATCCCTGTCCCTGTCCTGTCCCCATCCCCATCCCTGTCCGGCCGTGTCCCCAGCCCTGTCCCTGTCCCCAGCTTGTCACCATCCTCATCCT
>NW_024367443.1:0-1613 GCF_014805655.1 Passer montanus
GTCCCAATTAGTGGTTCTGGTATGCTAATCGCATGATAATGAGATGTTAATTTTTTGGGAATTTTTTGGGAGTTTTTTGGAGTTTTTTTGGGGATTTATGATGGAGCTGCACAGGAATCAAAGGGCTCCAGGTGAGCGGCTCTGGGCAGGGATTGGACAGTGGAAATGGGGTCTGATTAATGGTTCTGGTATGCTAATGAGATGCTAATGAGATGTTAATTTTTGGGTAATTTTTGGGTAATTTTTGGGATTTATGATGGAGCTGTATAGGAGGAGAAGGGCTCCAGGTGAGCGGCTCTGGGCAGGGGTGGGAGGCTGGAAATGGGGCCCAATTACTGGTACTGGTATGCTAATGAGATGCTAATGAGATGCTAATTAGGGGTTGATTTATTGGGTGTTACCTTAGGTCCAGGTGGGGTTTGGGGTCTCCTGCACAGGGAGCAATGGGCTCCAGGTGAGCGGCTCTGGGCAGAGGTGGGAGGGTGGAAATGGCGCCCAATTAGTGGTTCTGGTATGCTAATCACATGCTAATGAGATGCTAATGAGGTGGTAATTTTTTGGGAGTTTTTTGGGGGATTTATTACGGTGCTGTATAGGAGTTAAAGGGCTCCAGGTGAGCGGCTCTGGGCAGGGCTGGGAGGGTGGGATTGGGGTCTAATTACTGGTTCTGGTATGCTAATGAGATGCTAATGAGATGATAATTAGGTGTTAATTTTTTGGGATTTTTTGGGAGTTTTTTTGGGATTTATTATGGAGCTGTATAGGAGGTAAAGGGCTCCAGGTGAGTGGCTCTGGGCAGGGATGGGAGGCTGGAAATGGGGTCTGATTAATGGTTCTGGTATGCTAATGAGATGCTAATGAGATGCTAATTTTTTGGGAGTTTTTTGGGAGTTTTTTGGAGTTTTTTGGGGATTTATGATGGAGCTGTACAGGAATCAATGGGCTCCAGGTGAGCGGCTCTGGGCAGGGGTGGGAGGCTGGAAATGGGGTCTAATTACTGGTACTGGTATGCTAATGAGATGCTAATGAGATGTTAATTTTTTGGGGATTTTTTTGGGATTTTTTGGGAGTTTTTTTTGAGTTTTTTGGGATTTATTACAGTGCTGTATAGGAGGTAAAGGGCTCCAGGTGAGCGGCTCTGGGCAGGGATTGGACAGTGGAAATGGGGTCTGATTAATGGTACTGGTATGCTAATCGCATGCTAATGAGATGCTAATTAGGTGTTAATTTTTGGGGTATTTTTTGGGAATTTTTTGGGGATTTATTGTGGAGCTGCACAGGAGGTAAAGGGCTCCAGCTGAGCGGCTCTGGGCAGGGATGAGAGGGTGGAAATGGGGTCTAATTACTGGTTGTGGTATGCTAATGAGATGCGAATGAAGGTTCGGTACCAGCATGCTAATGAGATGCTAATTAGGTGTTAATTTTTGGGGTATTTTTTGGGAATTTTTTGGGGATTTATTGTGGAGCTGCACAGGAGGTAAAGGGCTCCAGCTGAGCGGCTCTGGGCAGGGATGAGAGGGTGGAAATGGGGTCTAATTACTGGTTGTGGTATGCTAATGAGATGCGAATGAAGGTTCGGTACCAGCATGCTAATGAGATGCTAATGAGGTGGT
>NW_024367444.1:0-1632 GCF_014805655.1 Passer montanus
TCTGGTCATTCACCCGCAGCAGGTGGAGGATGCCCATCACCATCACAATTTGGGTGAAGGTTGCACTCATGATCTGGAGGAAGAGGAACAGAGGGGGCTCAGCAGGGTTGGGAGGGAGATGGCTCCTGGGCTAGTGGGGCAGGACACGCAGGGCTCTGGGAATGGACGGCAGAGGAGCTCAAGGGAAAGCTCAGGCCACATCCCTGCAGCCCCACTGCGGGTGCACCCGCTCTGCCCAAGGGGGCCCCTGCCCCATCCTCACCCTCGCCATGGCAGCCGCTCCTGAAGGCCCAGCGCTTGTCCAGCAGAGCCTTCCTCCCGCCTGCCACACGCGCCGCTGCCTCCAGGCGCAGTGAGAGCAGCGCTGCCGCTGCTCCTGCAGCTCCCGCTGACGGTTCCATGGCTGGGTCTCCGTGATGTCAGTGGCCGTGGAACCCAACGGACAGCCTGGCCATGGCCGCTGTCCTGGCTCTGCAGCAGGCAGGCCACAGGGCACCTGAAATCAGCATCCACCTGAGAGGCCTGCAGGCACCTGCTGGTGCCTCGAGTGCTGCTGCTGTCTCCAATGACTCGGAACATGTGGGATAAAATCCCAAGGAAAATCTAGAACACACAGCAGAACTTTCTGTGCAGAGAGTCCCTTCATATTTCAGTAGTTCTGCTTCTCTAGGATTATATATATCTATATGTCTTAGGAATGTGTAATATATTTCATAAATATATAAAAATACATTTATAACCCTAATCAAGCAGTTATGAGCAAGCAGCTCGTTCATTAAACACGACTTTTTAATTTTTAAAGCTTTTTTCCCCACATTCCTTCACTTCCACACAGCAATGATTATAAAAATGGAAACTTGACTATTTCTTAGTGAGCAACAGTGTACTGAAAGAAATAATAAAATGTAATAGAAGTCACAGGAACAAACAAATATTCAGTGGTTAAATTTGGAGCATATATGCTAGGAAAACATACATGTAAAAGGATATATCACAAATATCACTTTTAAAAGTGTGGCACGAGGTTCGTAACATTTCTACTTTGTACCACTCATGTCCAATTATCTTTTTAATGTTAATTTTTTCTCAGATATTTTGTAGAAGGGAAATATTTCCACAAGACTTTTACAGCTTGATTGCAGATGAAGGTGGCTAAATTCACAACTGAATTTCAATGAGCGGCAATTGCATTAACTGATAAGTGTACCCAAATAAAGAATGAGATTTTAACATGCATTAAATTGATTACAATGTACTATTGGGAAACAGCTTTTGAAACAACCACCTAAGGCATAAAAAATTGTGATTCAAATAGTGAAGACAGAAGATAACTGTAATGTGGGGTTTTTTCCAATATCAGTTCACAGAAACAAGATGAATTAATGTAGTTTCTGAAACATTTCATAGAAAACATTCTTTATATATTCCTCTTCTGAGATCTCTCTCCTCATAAAAGACAAAGAGAACAAAACATCAGAAATCATCTCAAGAGAGCAGTATTTTTTGCTCCACCCCAGCGGAACAGAAGGCCTCTGTACCAGATCTGGAGATTCCGATTTCTTTTCACAGTCCTATTCCTCTGAATTTAGTTTTCCTAAATCACTGGGGGCTTTTGAAAATCTGTTACAGTTT
>NW_024367445.1:0-1612 GCF_014805655.1 Passer montanus
GGGATTTTCAGGATTTTCCGTGGGATTTTGAAGATTTTCCTCAGGGTTTTGGGGTTTTTCCGTGGGATTTTCAGGATTTTCCGTGGGATTTTCAGGATTTTCCGTGGGATTTTCAGGATTTTCTGTGGGGTTTTCCAGATTTTCCTCGGGGTTTTGGGGTTTTTCCGTGGGATTTTCTGGATTTTGAGGATTTTCTGTGGGATTTTCAGGGTTTTCTGTGGGATTTTCAGGATATTCCATGGGATTTTCAGGATTTTCTTCAGGATTTTGGGGGTTTTCCTCGGGATTTTGGGGGTTTTCCTCGGCTGCTCCTTCCCCTTCCTCGTGCTCCTCCTTCTCCTCGGGATCATCCGTGAAGGGATTTTCTCCCTGGAAAAAAAAATTCCCAAAAATTCCAAGGAATTCTCACCCCCCACTGCCCCGAATCCTGAAAAAAAATGGGAATATTTCCAACCCCCCCCCCCAAAATCTCCAAATAATCCCAAAAATCAAAAAAATTCCCCAAAATCCCCCTGAAAACATCAAAAATTCCCCCCAAATATTCCCAAAGAAACCCTCAAAAATCCAAAATACTCCCAAAAAAGCCTCAAAACTTAAAAAAAAAAAAAACAAACCAAAACAAACCCCTGAAAATTTAAAAAAAAAACCAAACAAAACCAAACCCCTAATATTCCCCAAAAACTCCCAAAACTCCTGAATATTCCCAAAAAACCCAAAAAACCCCCGAAAATTCCCAGAAAACCCTCTGAAAATTCCAAAAAGAACACCGAAAACTCCCAAAAAAAAGCCCCGAAAATTCCCCAAAAAGCCTTGAAAATTCCCAAAAAACCCCAAAACCCAGGAAAATTCAAAAAAAACCCCAAAATCTCCCAAAACCTCTTCAAAAATCCAAAATATTCCCCAAAAAAACCCCTGAAAAATCCCCAAAAATCTCCCTCAAAGCCCTGAAAATTCCACCCAAAACCCCAAAATAATTCCCAATAAAGGCCCAAAAATTCAAAAAAACCACCCAAAAACTCCCGAAAATCCCAAAAAACCCCGAAAACCCCTGAAAATTAAAAAACCTTAAAACCCCAAAAAACTCCCAAAACCTCTTCAAAAATCCAAACAATTCTCAAAAAAACCCTGAAAAATCCCCAAAAATCTCCCTTAAATCCCCCAAAAATTCCAAAAAAAAACCCCAAAAATTCCCCAAAAAAACCCCAAAAATTTCCAAAAAAACCCCAAAAATTCCCTAAAATTCCCCAAAAATTCCCCAAAAACCCCCAAAAATTCCCAAAACCCCCCCAAAACTACCCCAAAAATTTCCAAAAAACCCCTCAAAAATTCCCCAAAAAAACCCCAAAAAGAACCCCAAAAATTCCCAAAAAACCCCCAAAAATCCTCCCAAAAAAACCCAAACATTCCAAAAAAACCCCCAAAAATTCCCTAAAATTCCCCAAAAATTCCCAAAAATCCCCCCAAAAATTCCTCAAAAATTCCCAAAAAACCCCCAAAAAATTCCGCAAAAAAACCCCACCCAAAAAAACCCCCAAAACTTTCCCAAAAACCCTGAAAAATTCCCAAAAAACCCTCAAAAATTTCCAAAAAACCCCCAAAAATTCCCAAAAAA
>NW_024367446.1:0-1638 GCF_014805655.1 Passer montanus
AGCAGGTCAGCCCCCAGCCCTTCAATGGGTGACATTCCAGCTGATTGCCCAGCTGTGGAGCCCCCCCGGAGTGAGTCACCCAGCCCCTCTGAGGAGGAGAGGCATCCCTCTGAACCAGCTGCTGCCCCACAGAGCCCCAGGGTCCCCCCTCTGCTGCCAGAGGCTGCCAGTAGGATCCCAATGGACACAGGAAATGAGGAACAGCCCTCAGACCATCCAGACGGGGAGAGCTCCTCGAGCTGGGGGGAACAGCGGCTCTCACTGACTACCCCCCAGCCCGAGGGGTCCATGGAGCAGGGGCAGGAATTTCCTCTTCTGGAGGTGAGTGGAAGTGGGGAGTTTCCAATCACCCTGTATGGCCTGGGACACAGCATGTGTCTGTGGATGGGGCTCTCAGACCCTGCTGCCCTCAGGGACAGCCACAGATTGAGGGCCCCCAGCACTGCTGTGGGGCCCCCTGTGGGTGTGCTGGCTGGGGTGGGGGAATCCCTGGGCTCCCTGTGCCAGCTCTGACCTGTCCCTTGGGCCCGGCAGGACACAGAGCTCCTGGACAGCAGCGTGTTCCGCTGCAAGGCCAGCCTGGGCCGCAAGCGCCAGCACCGGGCACCGTCCCTGCGCCCCACCACCGAGGGGGAGAGCTGGATCTTCCGGGACTCCACGGGTGAGCCCAGCAGGGATGGGGATGGGAGCAGGGTGTCTGTCCTGGCAGTGCTGTGGTGACACTGTCCCTGTGTCCCCGCAGAGCCCCGGCCAGCCCCAGCAGCGTCCTCCGACGAGGAGGCAGCAGAGGAGCCCCGGAGCCGGAGGATGCGCGGCTCGTCCTCGGGCAGGGGGGTGAAGGTGCCGCTCTTTCCCGGCCTCAGTGCCTCTGCCATCAAGGTGAGTCCCGTGGACTCCTGCTGCAGGGTGGAAGGCAGGGTGGAACGCAGGGAAACCAAGGCAGTGGGGGGCTGGGGCCTGGCTAAAGACAAAGAGAAGGCAGTGGGGGGATTTGGGGTACAGAGCACTGTCCTGACCCTTCTCCCTGACCTTCCTCTCTTCCCCCAGGCGAAGCTGAGGGGTCGCAACCGCTCGGCTGAGGAGGGGACATCATCAGGGGACAGCAAGGGGACCCCTCCTAAAGACCCCCATGTACAGCGCTCCAAGTCCTGCAAGATCCCTGGTGTGAAACCCCCAGCCCTGCCCCCCAAGCCAGAGAAATCCTCAGGGTGAGTGTGGGGCCGGGATCCTCCACATGGAGGCAAAAGGGGGGCTGAGGGGTCAGACTGGTTTTGGGGGACTCATGCTGAAGCTCTGCCGATACCCCAGATCCGAGGCCTCTCCCCCCCACTGGCTGCAGGCGCTGAAGCTGAAAAGGAAGAAGCCTTGAGCAGGGTGAGTGTGGGATTTCAGACAGTGCTGGGGACACCCCCAGCTCAGGCTTCCCCAGGTCTGCACTGCTGGGGAGTGCAGCCCTCTCCTTCCTCTCTGCTCTGGCTGGGTCCCCCTGGGCAGGGTCATCCCTGGGGGGGCCCTGCAGGGTCCTCACCCCCTTCCCCCTGTGTCATTTCCAGGCTCGCTCCGACGCTGAAGCCCGCTGTCCCTGGACCAGGGCTGTCCCCTCCCATGGGGACAAACACACACACACACACACACACA
>NW_024367447.1:0-1606 GCF_014805655.1 Passer montanus
AAAAAAATCCTAAAAAAGTCCCCAAATCCCAGGAATCCTTGAAGCCTTGAAATCCTTTAATCCTTGGAATACAACAAACCCAAACAACCCAAAAATCCCTAAAAATCCCAGAAAATATCCCACAAAATTCCCCCCAAAATCCCAGAAATTGACAAAAAAATCCCCAAAATTCCCTAAAATTCTCAAAAAATCTCCCCAAAAATCCCAGAAATTGCCAAAAAATCCCCAAATTTCCATAAAATTCCCCAAAAAACCTCCTCAAATCCCAGGAATCCTTCAAGACTTGAGATCCTTTAATCCTTGGAATACAACAAACCCGAAACACCTAAAAAATCCCAGAAAATCCCAAAAAAATCAGTGAAAAATACATGAAATTGCCAAAAAATATCACAAAAATTCCCAAAAAAATTCCCAAAAATTCTGGGAATTCCCTCAAATCCCAGAAATCATTTAACCCTTGGAATACACTAAAGCCCAAAACACCCAAAAAATCCCAGAAAATCCCTAAAAATTTGCCAAAAATCAGCGAAAAAATTGCGAAAAATTCGCAAAAGATATCCCAAAAATTCCCAAAAATTCTGGGAATTCCCTCAAATCCCAGAAATCATTTAACCCTTGGAATACACTAAAGCCCAAAACACCCAAAAAATCCCAGAAAATCCCTAAAAAGTTGCTGAAAATCCGCGAAAAATCCACAAAAAAATTAGCGGAAAAATCCACAAAAAAATAGCGAAATTGCCAAAAATTCCCAAAAAATTCCAAAAATATTCCCAAAAATTCTGGGAATTCCCTCAAATCCTAGAAAGCATTATAACCCTTGAGATCCTTAAACCCTTGGAATACACGAAAGCCAAAAACACACAAAAAATTCCAGAAAATCCCTAAAAAGTCGCTGAAAATCTTCCGGAAAAATCGCGAAAAATTCGCGAAATTGCCAAAAATTCACAAAATATTCCTAAAAAATTCCAAAAAATTCTGGGAATTCCCTCAAATCCCAGAAATCATTTAACCCTTGAGATCCTTTAACCCTTGGAATACACCAAAGCCCAAGACACCCAAAAATCCAGGAGAAGTCCCTAAAAAATCCCTAAAAATCCCCCTCAAATCCCAGAAATCATTTAACCCTTGAGATCCTTTAACCCTTGGAATACACCAAAGCCCAAAACACCCCAAAAAAAATCATTTAAAAATTCGCGGAAATTACCGAAAATTACCAAAAAATCCCTAAAAAATCCCCAAAAAATTCCCAAAAAATCCCAGAATTCCCAAATTTTCTCACCCCCTGCTCATCCAGCTTGAGCAGCTGCTCGGGGACCTTGGGGGAGGCCAGGGCCAGGCGCAGGCAGTGGGTGTTGAGCTCGGGCAGGACGAACTCCAGCAGCTCCCGCAGGGGGATCCCGCGCACCGAGCCCGCCTTGGCCGTGCTGGGCGTGGCGTCCTCCAGGATGGATCCACGAAGGGTCACCAGCTGGGAGGGGGAAAAATGGGGAAATTTGGGAAAAATTGGAGAAATTTAGGGAAAATGGGGTTTTCCAGAGGGTTGGGGTTGAAATGGAGGGGATTTGTGGTGAAATTGTGGGGGTTTGAGGTTGAAATTGAAGGAGTT
>NW_024367448.1:0-1605 GCF_014805655.1 Passer montanus
GGAGGAGGGCCGTGGCCGTGTCCCAGTCCCGCAGGCGGCTCCCGGCGCAGTCCCACAGAGAATCCACCAGGTAGGCGGCGTGCTCGTGCAGCTGGGGGGGAGATTTGGGTCAAAATCCCCAAAAAATCTGGAATTCCCAAAAATCCCCAAAATTTCGGAGGAATTCGTAAAGAATTCTGTCAAAAATTGGCCGAAATTTCAGGAAAAAAGGTAAAAATTCCATTAAAAACCCAAAAATTCCATCAAAAATCTATCAAGGAGGCGGTGTGCTCGTGCAGCTGGGAGTGGAAAATTTGGGTCAAAATCCCAAAAAATCTGGAATTCCTGAAAATCTCCAAAATCCGGAGGAATTCCCAAAAAATTCCGTCAAAAATCGGCCGGAATTCAGTGAAAAAATGTCAAACATTCCCTCAAAAACCCAAAAATTTCCTCAAAAACCCCCACATATGCGGCGTGCTCGGGCAGCTGGGGGGGAAATTTGGGTCAAAATCCAAAAAAATCTGGAATTTCTGAAAATCTCTAAAATTCCAGAGGAATTCCCAAAAAATTCCGTCAAAATCTCCCCCCAAAATCCCCCCCAAATTCCCAAATTTCCCCCAAAATCCTCACATTTTCCCCCAATTTCCTTCCAAAAACCTTGAATTTCCTTAAAATTCCCCCCAAATTCCACCAGAATTTCCCAAAATCCCCCCAAAATTCCCACATTTCCCCCCCAAATCCCTTAATTTACCCCCAATTCCGTCAAAATCTCCCCCCAAAATCCCCCCCAAATTCCCAAATTTCCCCCAAAATCCTCACATTTTCCCCCAATTTCCTTCCAAAAATCTCAAATTTCCCTAAAATTCCCCCCAAATCCCCAAAATTCCACCAGAATTTCCCAAAATCCCCCCAAAATTCCCACATTTCCTCCCCAAATTCCCAAATTTCTCCCCAAAATTCCCACATTTTCCCCCCAAATCCCTGAATTTACCCCCAAAATCCCCAGTTTTTTCCCCAAAATCCCCAAAATTCCCCCCAAAATCCCCGAATTTCCCCACAAAATCCCCAAATTCCCTCGCAAAATCCACGAATTTCCCCCCAAAATCCTGAAATTTTTCCCCAATCTCCTCCCAAAAACCTCGAATTTCCCTAAAAATTCCCCCAGAATTCCTCAAATTCCCTCCAAACTCCCCAAATTTCCAACCCAAATCCCCAAAATCTCCCCAAAATCCCCAAATTCTCCCCCAAATCCTCACATTTCCCCCAAATTCCTCCCAAAAACCTCAAATTTCCCTAAAAATTCCCCAAGAATTCCCCAAATTTCCCCCAAAATCCCCAAATTTCCAACCCAAATCCCTGAATTTCCCAAAATCCCCCCAAATTTCCTCCCAAAATTTTCAAATTTCTCCCCCAAATCCCCAAAATCCCCCCAAAATCCCTAAAATTCCCCCCAAATTTCTCCCCCAAACGCCCAAATCCCCGAATTTCCCCCGAATTTGCCCCAAATTTCCCGGATTTGCCCCAAATTTCCCGGATTTTCCCCAAAAGCCCCGGATTTTCCCCAAAAGCCCCGGATTTGCCCCAAAAGCCCCGGATCTGCCCCAAATTTCCCGGATTTGCCCCGAA
>NW_024367449.1:0-1604 GCF_014805655.1 Passer montanus
GAAGAGGATGGGCCTGGCCCCCGGGACGCGCTGGAGCCCCGCGGCGAGAGGAGCCGCCGGTGCCGCAAACGGCAGCGCGGATGGCGTGGCTTGAGGAGGAGCAGATGAGGCTCTTGCTGGGCCACGCTGTGGCAGCTCTGTCCTCTCGCCTTCAGCCCTTTGATGCTTTTCCCTGAGCCCTGATCCCCCATCCTCGGCCAAGGGCCCCCGGAGCCCTTTCCAGGTCTGCAGGGAAAGCTCCCTCAGTCACAGAATCACAGAATCACTCGGCTGGAAGACACCTTCAAGATCATGGAGTCCAACCCAGCCTTCTACCTACCCCCTGGTCGTGCTTGGAGCTCTGGAAGTTTGTCTTTCTGCTTAGGGAAAGGCCGTGGAAAAGTATTGGGAAAACTAGTCACTAATAGAGTAGCCCACAGAGCTACAAATATATGTGCAAAGAATACAGACAACGTAGAAAAGAAAAATGGCAAAACCCAAACAGCATCAGCAAGGTCTTGGGCATGAACACATAGATCCAAATGGTCTTCTCAGCCCTATATCTGTGTATTTCTGAGAACCAAAGGAATCTTGTTTGAGCCTGTGGGGAGATGGGTTTGGGAGGTACAAGTTCATTCATTTTTTTTCTCCTTGGGGCAGCTCCTGTTCCTAACATCAGCCGAGCCTGTCTCCAGCCTGATGCCTCTGATGGTTGCAGAAGGAGATACAAAAGGCAGCCCCACTGTCTGGGGCTCTGACCCCTTTGTGGTCAGCTGGGTAACAATAGTAACAACCACAATAGCAAAAACAAACCAAAAGAAAACAAACAAAAAAACCCCACCAAAAAATAAGCAAAACAAAACAACAACCCTTCCCCCCAACCAAAATGACAAAAAAATCCCAAGCCAAAAAGACAAAACTCCAAAACCAGTCAACTTCTGTGAGGTTTATTTGCTCTGATGACTAGTTGGGAGTCAGGAATGTAAGGAGAATTTAGGAAGCTAAAAATTGTGTTCAGTTTGGCCACTAGCACACAGGACTTGTCCAGATGATTTGCTAGCTCACAGCCTTCATCTGGTTCAAGAACAATCCGTGTTTCAGCCTGTAGCAGAGAGGGAAGCTCAGGCAAAGCCAATCCAGTCCAAGCTGCCCTCAGAAGCAGCAGGAACACCCAGAGCGCTCTCTCGCTGCCTTGGAGCGCAGCACTTCCTCTGGGGAGTCCTAAATGTCCCCACTGGGACACCAGACTCAGGAGGAGCATTTGGTACAGCTGTACTGACACCTGCACGAGTACACTGTCCCTCAGACAAGAAATACTCCAGACTTACCCAGTATCTCCAGGTACTTCTCAATCTCTGGTTTCAGAGCATCCATGCTGATGTCAGACCTGGAGATGAACAAACTGCCCCAGCTCGAATTCCCAGGTTCAACAGAATAGATTCTGCAGCGGCGGTGCCTGGCTTCCTACCAGACTCAGGAGGAGCATTTGGTACAGCTGTGCTGACACCTGCACAGAGTACACAGTCCCTCAGACAGGAAATACGCCAGACTTACCCAGTATCTCCAGGTACTTCTCAATCTCTGGTTTCAGAGCATCCATGCTGATGTCAGACCTGGAGATGAAC
>NW_024367450.1:0-1965 GCF_014805655.1 Passer montanus
TTGGGGTTTTTTGGGGTTTTTTTTGGGGGTCCCGGGGCCTCCCCTCCCCCCACCGGTACCTGCGGCGGCGGCGGGCGGAGACACGTGGGGCGGAGCGCGCTGCGCATGCGCCGCGCCGCGCCGCGCTATTGGCTGGCTCTCCGGCCGAGGGGCGGGGCTTCCGGTGCCGCCGAGTTCATCCGGAAGGAGCGCCGCTGGCCGCAGCGCTCGGCGCCCCCTAGCGGCGCGGCGGTGCAGAACGCAGCGGGGGAAGGCGCCCGAAAATGCCGGAAATCACCCCAAAAAAAACCCCGAAAACAGCCCAAAAAACACCCGAAACCACACCAAAAAACTCCGAAAACAGCCCAAAACCCCACAAAATGACCTCAAGAACACCAAAATCGCCGCAAAACCACCCTAAAAACCCTCAAAATTGCCCCCAAAGCCACCCCAAAATCACTCCAAATCACCCCAAAACCATCCAGAATCACCCCAACCACCCCAAAACTGCCCCAAAATCACCCCAAAACCCATAAACCCCTCCCAAAATCCCCCAAACCACCCGAAACCACCCCAAATCAAGCCAAAAACTCCCCCAAAATCCACTCAAAACCCCCCAAATCCCCCCAAAATTCCCCAAAATCAACCTAAAAACCCCCAAAATCCCCAAATCCCCCCAAAATCCCCCAAAAGCGACCCCCACCCGGGGGGGGCGGGGCCTGGCGTTTATTGGGGACTCGAAAAGGGGCCGGGGACCCCCGGGCTGGGGAGGGGTCCCCGCGAATTTGGGGAGGGGTCCCCGGGCTTTTTGGGGAGACCCCCCCAGATTTTGGGGCGATTTCCCGGGGTTTTGGGTGACGTTCTCTGCAGGTTTTGGGGTGGAATCCCTCAGATTTTTGGGGTGATTCCCCCTGAATTTGGGGTGGGGTCCCCCCAAATTTTGGGGAGGGGTCCCCGGGGTTTTTGGGGTGATCCCTCTCACATTTTGGGGCGATCCCCCCCCATTTTTGGGGTGAATTCCCCGGGTTTTGGGGTGGATTCCGCCTGGATTTTGGGGAGGGGTCCCTGCAGATTTTGGGGTGATTTCCCCTGAATTTCGGGTGGGATCCCCCTAAAATTTGAGGAGGGGTCTCTGCAGATGTTGTTGACGATCCCCCGGGGGTTTTTGGGGTGATCCCCCCCGGTTTTGGGGCGGTTTCCCCCGTTTTTGGGGTCACTGCTTCTGCTGCAGCGCCTCCTTGCGCGCCGCGTCCTGCAGCAGCTGCGTGTCCACCTCGTCGGCAGGCAGCTGCACGTAGCGCACCACGGAGCCCCGGATGAAGCAGTTCTTCACCGACAGCTGGGGGATGGGGCTGTTTTGGGGCAGTTTTTGGGGTCCCCCCGGGTCAGTTTTGGGGCAGTTTCAGGGGTCCCGGGGCAGTTTTGGGGTGTGTTTGGGGGTCTCTCAGTTCTGGGGTGTGTTTGGGGGTCCCGAGCCCCCCTGACCTGAGGTCGTTCTTCAGCTCCACCACCACGTCCTTGCCCACCAGGGACTTGAAGAAGGAGTAGAACAGCTGGGGGGGCCCGGGGTGTCCCCTCCTTGTCCCCAAATGTCCCCAATGTCCCCCCAATGTCCCTCCACGTGTCCCCGGTGTCCCCAGGATACTCAATGTCCCCAATGTCCCCGTGTCCCCCCCATGTCCCCCAGGTGTCCCCTGTCCCCGTGCCAGTCCCGCGTCCCCTTCCTGTGTCCCCCCCACGTGTCCCTGTCCCCTCACGTGTCCCCTCCCACGCGGGGCCGGGCGGGACCGGGACAACCGGCCCTGTGTCACCCCTGTCACCTGTGTCACCTGTGCCACCCATGTCACCTGCCCCCTCGCCGGCCCTGCCACCTCCCTGTCACCAACCTGGCACCTGTGTCACCTCTGTCACCCCTGCCACCAGCCTGGCACCCCTGGGACCCCTGGCACCTCTGTCACCTGTGCCACCTGTGCCACCTGTGCCACC
>NW_024367450.1:3090-31403 GCF_014805655.1 Passer montanus
CCAATGTCCCCCCCCAGTGTCCCCCCAAATGTCCCCAATGTCCCCAATGTCCCCTCCTTGTCCCCAGTGTCCCCAGGATCCTCAATGTCCCCAATGTCCCCGTGTCCCCCCCATGTCCCCCAGGTGTCCCCTGTCCCCGTGCCAGTCCCGCGTCCCCTTCCTGTGTCCCCCCCACGTGTCCCTGTCCCCTCACGTGTCCCTGTCCCCCCACGTGTCCCCTCCCACGCGGGGCCGGGCGGGACCGGGACAACCGGCCCTGTGTCACCCCTGTCACCTGTGTCACCTGTGCCACCCATGTCACCTGCCCCCTCGCCGGCCCTGCCACCTCCCTGTCACCAACCTGGCACCTGTGTCACCTCTGTCACCCCTGCCACCAGCCTGGCACCCCTGGGACCCCTGGCACCTCTGTCACCTGTGCCACCTGTGCCACCTGTGCCACCCGTGTCACCTGCCCCCTCGCCGGCCCTGCCACCTCCCTGTCACCTCTGTCACCTGCCCTGTGACCCGCCCCGTCATCAGCCTGTCACCTCTGTCACCAACATGGCACCCCTGTCATCAACCTGTCACCTCTGTCACCTCTGTCACCTCTGTCACCGCTGTCAGCCGCCCCCTCACCTGCCGCGTCACCGCCGTGTCACCAACCTGTCACCAACCTGTCCCCTCCCTGTCCCTCTGTCCCCTCCCTGTCCCCCCGGGATTTAAGGGCGGCCCCGGAGCCACCGCGGCACCGACCGAGCTGCCGGTGAGTGGGGACAGGGGGGACAGAGGGGACAGCGAGGGGACAGCGGGGACAGGGATGGGGACAGGGGGGACGGGGGGGGACAACGGGGACAGGGATGGGGACAGGGATGGGGACGGAGGGGACAGGGATGGGGACAGGGACAGGGGGACACAAGGCTGGGGACAGGTCGGGGACATGGGGAAGGTCGGGTGGGGACACGGGAACAGGGTGGGGACATTGGGGACAGGAAGTGGGGACACGAGGGATGTGGGGACAGGGACAGGGCTGGGACAGGGACATGGGGACAGGATGTGGCACGTGAGGGATGTGGGGACAGGGACAGGGACACGGGGACACGATGGGGACAGGGACACGGGGACAGGATGTGGCACATGGGGGATGTGGGGACAGGGACAGGGACAGGGATGGGACAGGGACAGGGACACAGGGAGGGGACAGCGCCGTGGGGGCCGCTGGGACCCTGGGCCGGGGGGGGGGGGGGGGCTGTGTCCTCCCCCATTGTCCCCATTGTCCCCATTGTCCCATTGTCCCCATCGTGTCCCCATGTCCCTGTGGTGTCCCCAATGTCCTCGATGTCCCCAATGTCCCCGATGTCCCCAATGTCCCCGATGTCCCCATGTCCCCAGGGATGTGCGCTGGCCTGCAGTGTTTGCTGAACCTCCTGCGCTGGGGCTGGGGGGTCCTCAAGGGGCTCCTGGGGGGACACGGAGGTGAGCAGGGGACACGGGGGGGACACGATAAATAAACCCCCCCTCTGAGCTGTGTCTGGTTTGTTCTGAGCGATTTTGGGTTAAAAAACGGAGCCAGAAAAATTGAAATTAAAATGAAGAAATTAAAATTAAATAGGAGAAATTAAAATTAAATGCGAGAAATTAAAATTTTTCCATTTGGAAGAAATTAAAATTAAAATTGAATAGGAGAAATTAAAATTAATTGGGAGAAATTAAAAGGGAGAAATTAAATGGAAGAAATTGAAATTAAATAGGAGAAATTAAAATTAAATGGGAGAAATTAAAATTAAAGTTAAAATTAAATGGAAGAAATTAAAGTTAAAAATAAATGGAAGAAATTACAGCTAAATAGAAGAAATAAAAGTTGAAAAAAAGTGAACTAGTTAAAAACTTTAAAAATTTCCTTTTTATTTCCCACTCCAGAGGGGAAAACTGGGGGAAAATGGGGGGAAAATGGGGAAAAACTGGGGGAAATTGGGGGGAATTGGAAAAAAACTGGGGGAAATTGGGGAAAAACAGGAAAACCTGGGGGAAAATGGGGAAAATTGGGGGAAAACTGGGGGAAATTGGGGAAAAATTGGGGGGAATTGGGGAAAAACGGGGGGAAAAAACTGAGGGAAATTAGGGAAAAATTGGGGAAAATCCGGGGGAATCGGGCCCGGGCTCCAGTTCGGGTTTTTGGCGCTCCCGGTGAGGAATTTTCCGGGGAAAAAGGAAAAAAATTAAAATTAAATAGGAGAAATTAAAATTAAATGCGAGAAATTAAAATTTTTCCATTTGGAAGAAATTAAAATTAAAATTGAATAGGAGAAATTAAAATTAATTGGGAGAAATTAAAACTAAATGGGAGAAATTAAATGGAAGAAAGGGAAATTAAATAGGAGAAATTAAAATTAAATAGGAGAAATTAAAATTAAATGCGAGAAATTAAAATTTTTCCATTTGGAAGAAATTAAAATTAAAATTGAATAGGAGAAATTAAAATTAATTGGGAGAAATTAAAACTAAATGGGAGAAATTAAATGGAAGAAAGGGAAATTAAATAGGAGAAATTAAAATTAAATAGGAGAAATTAAAATTAAATGCGAGAAATTAAAATTTTTCCATTTGGAAGAAATTAAAATTAAAATTGAATAGGAGAAATTAAAATTAATTGGGAGAAATTAAAACTAAATGGGAGAAATTAAATGGAAGAAAGGGAAATTAAATAGGAGAAATTAAAATTAAATAGGAGAAATTAAAATTAAATGCGAGAAATTAAAATTTTTCCATTTGGAAGAAATTAAAATTAAAATTGAATAGGAGAAATTAAAATTAATTGGGAGAAATTAAAACTAAATGGGAGAAATTAAATGGAAGAAAGGGAAATTAAATAGGAGAAATTAAAATTAAATAGGAGAAATTAAAATTAAATGCGAGAAATTAAAATTTTTCCATTTGGAAGAAATTAAAATTAAAATTGAATAGGAGAAATTAAAATTAATTGGGAGAAATTAAAACTAAATGGGAGAAATTAAATGGAAGAAATGGAAATTAAATAGGAGAAATTAAAATTAAATAGGAGAAATTAAAATTAAATGGGAGAAATTAAAATTAAAGTTAAAATTAAATGGAAGAAATTAAAGTTAAAAATAAATGGAAGAAATTACAGCTAAATAGAAGAAATAAAAGTTGAAAAAAAGTGAACTAGTTAAAAACTTTAAAAATTTCCTTTTTATTTCCCACTCCAGAGGGGAAAACTGGGGGAAAATGGGGGGAAAATGGGGAAAAACTGGGGGAAATTGGGGGGAATTGGAAAAAAACTGGGGGAAATTGGGGAAAACCAGGAAAACCTGGGGGAAAATGGGGAAAATTGGGGGAAAACTGGGGGAAATTGGGGAAAAATTGGGGGGAATTGGGGAAAAACGGGGGGAAAAAACTGAGGGAAATTAGGGAAAAATTGGGGAAAATCCGGGGGAATCGGGCCCGGGCTCCAGTTCGGGTTTTTGGCGCTCCCGGTGAGGAATTTTCCGGGGAAAAAGGAAAAAAGGGAATTTGATGGCGCTGATGGCGCAGCGGGAGCGCTGAGCCCGGGGGCAGGGATGGGTGGTTTCACCCAATTCCCCCTTTTTAACCCTAATTCTCCTTTTTTAACCCTAATTCCCCCCTTTTGGACCAAATTCCCCATTTTTTTTACCCAATTTCCCTCAATTTTAACCCAAATTCCCCCTTTTTAACCCAATTTTCCCCCCTTTAAACCCAAATTCCTTCTCCTTCAACTCAATTTCCCCATTTTAAACCCAAATTCCTATTTTTAACCCAATTATTTCCCCCCCTTTTAACCCTAATTCCCCTTTATTAACCCAATTTCCACCCTTTAAAACCCCAATTCCTATTTTTAACCGAATTTTCCCCCTTTTTAACCCTAATTCCTCCCTTTTTTGACCAATTTCCCCCTTTTTAACCCAATTTCCCCCCTTTTTTGACCAAATTCCCCCTTTTTAACCCAAATTCTCCTTTTTAACCCCGATTTTCCCCCTTTTAACTCAATTTCCCCCTTTTTGGACCAAATTCCCCATTTTTTAACCCAATTCCCCCCTTTTAAACCCTAATTCCGCTTTTTTTTAACCCAATTTCCCCCTTTCAACCCGAATTCCCCCTTTTTGGACCAATTTCCCCCATTTTTAACCCAATTTCCCCCTTTTAAACCCCAATTCCCATTTTTAACCCCATTTCCCCCATTTTAACCCAATTTCCCCCTTTTTAACCCGATTTCCCCTTTTTTTGATCAAATTCCCCTTTTCTGACCCTAATTCCCCTTTTTCAACCCAATTTCCACTTTTTCCAACTCAAATTCTTCTTTTTTAACCCTAATTCTCATTTTTAACCCTAATTCTCATTTTTAACCCATTTCTCCCGTTTTTAACCCAAATTCTGCTTTTCTTGACCCCAATTCCCCCTTTTTAACCCAAATCCCTTTTTCTAACACAAATTCCTATTTTTCACCCGAATTCCCCCTCTTTTAACCCAAATTCCCATTCCCCCGATATCCACGATATCCCGCGATATCCCCCCGATATATCGCGATATCCCCGCGATATCCCCACGATACCCCCCGATATCGCCCGATACACCGCGACATCCCGCGATATCCCGCGATATCTCGCGATATTCCCCCGATATCCCCCCGATAGCCCCACGATATGCCCCCGGTGACGTCACGGTGACGTCACGGCCCCTCCCCCCCGGCGCCGCCGCCGCTCCGGAGCCGCTCCCGGAGCTCTCGGGACCCCCCGGGACCCCCAAACCGCCCCCGCCCCTCCCCCCGCCATGGCCGAGCCGCAGGTAGGGGGGGAGGGGCGGGGGGGGCTCCCAAATGTTCAGTTTTTAAATTTTAATTTAATTTAAACAAATTATTTATTGGTTTTCCTTCCTTAAAATCAGCTTTTTTCCCTTTTTCCCCCCCTTTTTCCCCCCCTTTTTCCCCTTTTCCCACTTTTTAAATTTTTCCCCCTTTTTAAATTTTTCCCCCTTTTTCCCTTTTTTTCCTTTTTTCCCCTTTTTTCCCTTTTTTCGTTTTTTTGCTCCTTTTTTCCTGTTCCACCCTTTTCCCCCTTTTTTCCCCCTTTTATTTTCTTTTTTTCCTCGTTTTTTGCTTTTCCCCCTTTTTTCTCTTTTTTTCATCCTTTCCCCCCCTTTTTCCTCTGTTTTTTCCCCTTTTTTTCCTTTTTTCCCCTTTTTTTCCTTTTTTCCCCTTTTTTTCCTTTTTTCCCCTTTTTTTCCTTTTTTCCCCTTTTTTTCCTTTTTTCTCCTTTCCCCCTCTTTTTTCCCCTCTTTTTTCTCCTTTTCCCCCCTTTTTTCCTTTTTTCCCTTTTTTTCCCCTTTTTTTCTTTCCCCCCTTTTTTTTGTCTCTTCATTCGGGTTTTTAAATCTTCAGTTCTCGGTTTTTTTTGTAATTTTATTTTACTGCGTTTCGTTCGAATTTCTTTTATTTTATTTTGCTTTATTCATTTCATTTACCCTTATTTCGTTTGTTTTGTTTTATTTCGCTTTGCCTTAATTTTATCTCACTTCAAATTAATTTATCTCGCCTCACTTCTTCTTTCTTTTACCTTATCTTTATTTAATTTATTTTCGTTTAATTTATCTGGTTAAATTTAATTTTAAACCGCATTTTATTATTTTTAAACTGTATTTTGTTTACTGTTGTTTAACTTATTGATTTGATTTAATGGAGTTTTTAATTTTATTTGGTTTTGTTTAAATTTCATTTTGTACCGAATTTCCGATTTTTATCTCCCGGCATTTATTTATTTCTCTTTATTTCCTACATTTTTTTCCTCGTTTTTTGCTTTTCCCCCTTTTTTCTCTTTTTTTTATCCTTTCCCCCCCTTTTTCCCCTGTTTTTTCCCTTTTTTTCCCTTTTTTCCCCTTTTTTCCTTTTTTCTCCTTTCCCCCTCTTTTTTCCCCTCTTTTTTCTCCTTTTCCCCCCTTTTTTCCTTTTTTCCCTTTTTTCCCCCCTTTTTTTCTTTCCCCCCTTTTTTTTGTCTCTTCATTCGGGTTTTTAAATCTTCAGTTCTCGGTTTTTTTTGTAATTTTATTTTACTGCGTTTCGTTCGAATTTCTTTTATTTTATTTTGCTTTATTCATTTCATTTACCCTTATTTCGTTTGTTTTGTTTTATTTCGCTTTGCCTTAATTTTATCTCACTTCAAATTAATTTATCTCGCCTCACTTCTTCTTTCTTTTACCTTATCTTTATTTAATTTATTTTCGTTTAATTTATCTGGTTAAATTTAATTTTAAACCGCATTTTATTATTTTTAAACTGTATTTTGTTTACTGTTGTTTAACTTATTGATTTGATTTAATGGAGTTTTTAATTTTATTTGGTTTTGTTTAAATTTCATTTTGTACCGAATTTCCGATTTTTATCTCCCGGCATTTATTTATTTCTCTTTATTTCCTACATTTTTATTCCCTCGTGGGGTTTTTTTGTTTGGGTTTTTTTTTTAATTTGTTTGGTTTGGTTTTTGGGGTTTTTTTTTGACGCTTTTAACGGGTTTTTTTTTGTTATTGTAATTAATTTATTTGGGTAACTTTGGGTCGTTTCCGGCTCGTCCCGCGCAGGTGCCCGAGGCGGGGCAGGAGGTCACGGTCAGCAGCGAGGCCGCGCCAGGTGCGACCCCCCGGGACCCCCGAAATCACCCCCAAATCGGCCCGAAATCAGCCCAAAATTCACCCCGAAATAGGCCCCGAATCCCCCCGAAATCAGCCCAAAATCGGCCCAAAATTCACCCTGAAACCGGCCCCGAATCCCCCCGAAATCAGCCCAAAATCCCCCCGGTTCTCCCCAAAATCCCCCCCACATCCCCCAAAATTACCCCCAAATCCCCAAATCCCCTCATTTCTCCCCAAAATCCCCAAATCCGGGCGCTGGCGGCGCACCGGCGCGTGCACAGCGGCGAGCGGCCCTACGAGTGCCCCGAGTGCGGCAAGGCCTTCGCCGCCGCCAAGTCGCTGGGCAAGCACCGCAAGACTCACCGCGACGGCGCTGCGGTGGCACCGTGCCGCGAGTGCGGTTCTACCGGGGTCACCACACCCTGCCCGCACCACAAAACTGCCGGGATCGCGGTGGTATCGGGGTCGCCGCGCCCTGCCCGCACCGCAAGGCTCACCACGACGGCGCCGCGGTGGCACCGTGCCGCGAGTGCGGTTCTACCGGGGTCACCACACCCTGCCCGCACCACAAAACTCACCGTGATGGCACCGAGGGGGCCACGGGGGTCTCGGTTTTTGGGGACAGCCCTGAGGGTGGCACGGGGGTCCCGGTGACCCCACAGCGTCTTGGGGTCAGCCCCAGAAATGGCGCGGGGGTCTCGGTGTCCTCACAGCCCCTCGGGGCCAGCCCCAAGCGCGGCGTGGGGGTCTTGATGCCCCCACACCCTCTTGGGGTCAGCCCCTCGGGGGTCCCGACACCCCCACAGCGTCTCGGGGTCGGCTCCTCGGGGGTCTCAGTGACCCCACAGACCCTCAGGGTCAGCCCCAAGCTTGGCACGGGGGTCTCGACGCCCCCACAGCGTCTTGGGGTCAGCCCCAAAAATGGTGTGGGGGTCTCGACGCCCCCCCAGCCCCTCGGGCTCAGTCCTGTGGGGGTCCCAGTGCCCCCCCAGCCCCTCGGGGTCAGTCCGGTGGGGGTCCCGGTGCCCCCCCGCGCTGCCAGGACTGCGGCAAGACCCTGGCCAGCGAGGCCGCGCTGGTCACGCACCGCCGCATCCACACCGGCGAGCGCCCCTTCGCCTGCCCCGACTGCGGGCAGGGCTTCATGGCGGCCAAGTCGCTGGGGAAGCACCGGCGGGCGCGGCACGGCGGCGGCTTCGGCTGCGCCGAGTGGGGTCCCGGGGGTCTCAGCACCCCCCCAGCCCCTCGGGCTCAGTCCGGCGGGGGTCCCGGCGCCCCCCCAGCCCCTCGGGGTCAGTCCGGCGGGGGTCCCGGGGGTCCTGGCGCCCCCCCGGCGGCGGCGGCCGGCCTGCGAGCAGTGCGGGAAGGCGTTCCGGGACGGCGCGGCGCTGCGGCGGCACCGGCGGGTGCACACGGGCGAGCGCCCGTTCGGCTGCGGCGAGTGCGGCAAGAGCTTCGGCGCCAGCTCCAGCCTGGTCATCCACCGGCGCTCGCACACCGGCGAGAGGCCCTTCCCCTGCGGCCGCTGCGCCAAGAGCTTCGTGTCGCGCTCGGCGCTCATGAAGCACCTGCGGACGCACCTGCGGCGCGGGGAGCCCGCGGGCACCGGCTGAGAGCGGGACTGGGATTGGGGGACCCCCGGATTGTGGGGAGCCCGCGGGCACCGGCTGAGAGCGGGACTGGGACTGGGGGGCACCCGGATTGTGGGGAGCCCGCGGGGACCCCAGAATTGAGGGGGAGACCCCCGGGACCCCCGGGTTGGGGGGAGCCCGCGGGCACCGGCTGAGAGCGGGACTGGGATTGGGGGACCCCCGGATTGTGGGGAGAGCGCGGGCACCGGCTGAGAGCGGGACTGGGATTGGGGGGCACCCGGGACCCCCGGATTGAGGGGGAGACCCCCTGGACCCCCCGGATTGGGGGGAGAGCGCGGGGACGGGCTGAGAGCGGGATTGGGGATTGGGGGACCCCGGGACCCCCAGATTGGGGGGAGAATCCCGGGATTGGGGAGACCCCCGGGTTGGGGGGAGCCCGCGGGGACGGGCTGAGAGCGGGACTGGGATTGGGGGGACCCCCGGATTGGGGGGACCCCGGGATTGGGGAGACCCCCGGGACCCCCGGATTGGGGGGAGAGCGCGGGGACGGGCTGAGAGCGGGATTGGGGATTGGGGGACCCCGGGACAGGGGGGAGACCCGGGAGAGGGGGATTGGGGGACCCCGGGACCCCCGGATCGGGGGGACACCTGGACTGGGGGGACATCCAGAACCCCCCGGATTGGGGGGATTTGGGTGTGGACCATCAGGATCGGGGGGGATTTGGGGGTGGACCCCCAGAATTTGGGGGATTTGGGGGTGGACCCTCAGGGATTTGGGTGTGGAGCCTTATG
Source organism: Passer montanus (assembly GCF_014805655.1). NCBI lineage: Eukaryota > Metazoa > Chordata > Aves > Passeriformes > Passeridae > Passer > Passer montanus. Next base: position 12,108 of record NW_024367450.1, read on the forward strand.
ATTGGGGGAATTTGGGGGTGGACCCTCAGGGATGAGGGGGATTTGGGTGGGGACCCCCGGGAGAGGGGGATTTGGGTGCTGACCCCCAGGGATTTGGGTGAGGACCCTCAGGACTGGGGGATTTGGGTGCCCACCTCAGGGACTGATGCCAAATTTTGGGTGCCCGTCCCTGGGATGATGAAGATGCTCCTGTGCACCCAACTCCACTTTTAGAAGCTGAAAATGTTCATTTTTCCGCTTCCCACCCCAAAAATGTTCCGGTATCCGTGGTGGGGGGTGCTGGGGGTCTCTGTTCCCCCGGGGTCTGGATCCTGTTTTTGTGGGTTCAGCGTGTCCCAAACCCTGTTTTTGTGGATACACCACGTCCCAAACCCACGTTTCTTTCCCCAATTCCCCCCCGCTCCAAAATGAGGCGAAATAAAGCGGAATTGGGATTTTGGAAAAGCAGGGTCGTGATTTGCTGAGGTGGGAATGTGGGACCCCCACGGCGGGGGGGCTCCCCTTCCCCAGGAACCCATCCCGGGGTGGGCAGGGCGGGAAATTGGGGTGAAATCCTCCAATTTTGGTGATGCCGAGCCCCGTTTCCCTCAGGGAAAAAACCCCAAAAAAGGGTATTTTTTTCACCATTGTGGTGATGCCCAGCCCAGTTTCCCCCGGGATAAACCCCAAAAATGGGTGGGGGGCTCCTCCAGATGTGACCCCTCCCGCCGTGCCCAAAATTCCGCTGGCAGCGGTGGGATTCGAACCCACGCCCCCGCAGGGACTGGAGCCTTAATCCAGCGCCTTAGACCGCTCGGCCACGCTACCCCCGGGGCGGGGAGGGGGCGGCGACGGCCTGGGGGGGTCTGGGGTCACTGGACAATGGAGATGTCCCCGTGTCCGGCCAGGACCAGGGATGGACACGTGTCCTGGGAGGGGTCTGGGGTCACTGGACAATGGAGATGTCCCCGTGTCCGGCCAGGACCAGGGATGGACACGTGTCCTGGGACGGATTCCAGGGTCACTGGACAATGGAAATCATCCCCGTGTCCAGCCAGGACCGGACACGCTGTCCTGGGGGGGTCTGGGGTCACTGGACAATGGAGATGTCCCCGTGTCCGGCCAGGACCAGGGCCTGACACGTGTCCTGGGGTCACTGGACGATGGAGATCTCCCCGTGTCCGGCCAGAACCAGGGGTGAAGGTGATGTCCATGGAGGAGTTTTGGGGTCACTGGACGATGGAGATCTCCCCGTGTCCAGCCAGAACCAGGGCTGGACACGCTGTCCTGGGGTCACTGGACATGTCCGGCCAGGACCAGGACTGGACACGTGTCCTGGCAGGAGTTTGGGGTCACTTTTCGATGGAGATCTCCCATGTCCGGCCAGAACCAGGACCGGACACGTGTCCTGGGGTCACTGGACATGTCCAGCCAGGACCAGGACCGGACACGTGTCCTGGGGTCACTGGACATGTCCAGCCAGGACCAGGACTGGACACGCTGTCCTGGGGTCACTGGACATGTCCGGCCAGGACCAGGACTGGACACGTGTCCTGGGGTCACTGGACATGTCCAGCCAGGACCAGGACCGGACACGTGTCCTGGGGTCACTGGACATGTCCAGCCAGGACCAGGACTGGACACGTGTCCTGGCAGGAGTTTGGGGTCACTTTTCGATGGAGATCTCCCATGTCCGGCCAGAACCAGGACCGGACACGTGTCCTGGCAGGAGTTTGGGGTCACTTTTCGATGGAGATCTCGCCCAGCTCCAGCCAGAACCAGGGCCGCACGCACTCCCCGCCGAAGTCGGCGGCCGGGAAGGCGAAGAGCGGCGCGGCGCCGCCGGGGCCGTCGCCGTCGAAGAAGGCCACGCCGCCGCCCTCGTAGTCCAGGGCCACGCGCAAGGGGGAAAATTGGAGGAGAAAGAGGGGAAAATGGGGGGAAATGGAGGAAAAATGAGGGGAAATGGGGGGAATGGGGGGAAAGAACAGGCGCAAGGAGGGGAAGGGGAGATGGAAACAGGAAAGGGGAAAAAAGAGGAGAAAATGGGAAAAGAGAGGAGAAAAAGGGAGAAACGCCAGGAAAGAGGAGGGGAAAGGGGAAAAGGGGATGAAAAAGGTGAAACCAGGCAAAAATGCCGAGTTCTGCCCCTCCCTGTCCCTTTCCCACAGGGACTCACCCACTTGCTCTTCATCTTTCCCTGAAATGAATGAAGGAGTTAATTAATTTCACCAGAATTAATTAAGGAGTCCTTGGTGAGGGCTCCGAGGGGAGAAGGGAGGGGAGAACACTCACGGTGCTCCTCGAGGCACCGCCCTGCGGGAAATCACAAAAAAGCAGCAGTGAAAGGCGGCAAAACGGGGTGGGAAAATAAAATTCAGTTAAAAAAATAAAAATCAAATTTCAAAAAAATTAAAATAAATCAGTATAAAGTAGAAAAAATGATTTAAAATTAAAATAAAAGAAAGAAATAAAATAGGAAAAAACCCCAAAATTAAATTCAAAAAAAATAAAAATAAAATTTAAAAAAATTAAAATTAATCAGTATAAAGTAGAAAAAATTAAAAAATTAAAATTAATCAGTATAAAGTAGAAAAAATGATGTGAAATTAAAAAAAAATGAAATAAAATAGGAAAAAACCCCAAAATTAAATTAAAAAAAATTTTTAAAAATTAAAATAAATTAGTATAAAGTAGAAAAAATTATGTAAAATTAAAAAAAAATGAAATAAAATAGGAAAATAAAGGAAATAAAATGGAATAAAACAGATTTAAACAGAAATAAAGCAGCCCTGGGACGGGACACTCACAGATCCTCAGTCGGGATTCCTCTGGAAGGAGAAAATTGATTGGAATTGATGAAGAAATTAAGGATGAAAACGGTTCCCCGTGCAATTAATTTCTGCAATTAAGGAAAGAGAAGAGATTCCCCCCCAGGACTCACCGAGCTCCGCGTTCAGCTCCGCTGGACAAGGAGGAAAAATGAGAATTCCCACGAGGGGCCATTTCCAGAATTCCCATTTTTCCAAAATTCCCATTTCCAAAATCCCCATTTCCAGAATCCCCATTTTCCAGAATTCCCATTTCCCAAATTCCCATTTCCCCAGAATTCCCATTTCCAAAATTCCCATTTCCCCAGAATTCCCATTTCCCCAGAATTCCCATTTTCCCAGAATCCCCATTTTCCCAGAATCCCCATTTTCCTCCCAGCATTCCCATTTTCCCAGAATCCCCATTTTCCCAGAATCCCCATTTTCCTCCCAGAATTCCCATTTTCCCAGAATCCCCTTTCCTCCCAGAATCCCCATTTCCAGAATTCCCATTTTCCCAGCATTCCCATTTTCCCAGAATCCCCATTTCCAAAACCCCCATTTTCCAGAATCCCCATTTTCCAGAATCCCCATTTCCAAAATCCCCATTTTCCAGAATTCCCATTTTCCAGAATTCCCATTTTTCCAGAACTCCATTTTCCCAGCATTCCCATTTCCAGAATCCCCATTTTTCCCAGAATCCCCATTTTTCCCAGAATCCCCATTTTCCCAGAATTCCCATTTCCAAAATTCCCATTTTCCCAGAATCCCCATTTTCCAAAATCCCCATTTTTCCCAAAATTCCCATTTTGGCCTCTCACCGATCCGCCGCTCCCGTTGTTCTGTGGGAAATTGGACAAAATCCAGGGAAACATTATCAAAAAGCAAATCATTAAAAGATTATTTAAATCTATGACATTTCTAATTGGGTAGTGCACTTAAATATATTTAAGATGTATTAAGTAATATAAATATACATTTATGTATTTATATACAGGTATTTGTATTTATATTTATATTTATATTTATATTTATATTTATATTTATATTTATATTTATATTTATATTTATACTTATATGTTTGTATTTATATCTATATATTTGTATTTGTATTTATTAAAAACTACATTAATGATATTAAAACTATATTAAAAACTATATCAATAAATTATAATATTCCAATAAAATAAAATTTCATTTAATAAAAATGAATAAAATATATAATAAATTAGGAAAATGGCAGATTTTATGTTTATGAACCACAAAACCATAACTGCTGGATCACAGTAATTACAAATTATAATAATATTTATATATATATGTATACTATTTGTAGATATAATTTATGTAGTATTTATATATAGGAATATATATAATTTACAATAATTTTATAAATTACATATTTATAAAATTTAAAAATAAATTTATATTTTTATATAGATTATATAAAAATAATTTATAACATTATTAGTTATAGACAAATTATTATCTGTAATTAATAGCATTATAAGTTATATTTTTGTATTATTTATATATAAATATAATTTTTTCCCGCGTTTCCCTCACCGAGCGCCTCCGAGAGCTCCGCTGCCAGGGGAAAAACCCAAAACTCCTCAGTTTCAGTTTCAGAACGAACCCAAATTCCCAAAATTCCCAAAATTCCCGAATTTCGGGCGGGGGAGGGGCACACGCACCGATCCTGGCGTCGCGGGATTCTGGGAGGGGGAAAAAAGAGGAAAAAAATTCAAATTATCCCCAAAAAATCACCCAACCCGGGGCCAGAGCCGGCAGCAAAAACTCTGCTTTGGATGAAAATCTCAGATTTCAAATTAAAAAAATGTAATTTTTAATCCTCCCAGAATCCCCATTTTTCCCAGAATCCCCATTTTCCCAGAATTCCCATTTCCAAAATTCCCATTTTCCCAGAATCCCCATTTTCCAAAATCCCCATTTTTCCCAAAATTCCCATTTTGGCCTCTCACCGATCCGCCGCTCCCGTTGTTCTGTGGGAAATTGGACAAAATCCAGGGAAACATTATCAAAAAGCAAATCATTAAAAGATTATTTAAATCTATGACATTTCTAATTGGGTAGTGCACTTAAATATATTTAAGATGTATTAAGTAATATAAATATACAGTTTGTATTTATATCTATATATTTGTATTTGTATTTATTAAAAACTACATTAATGATATTAAAACTATATTAAAAACTATATCAATAAATTATAATATTCCAATAAAATAAAATTTCATTTAATAAAAATGAATAAAATATATAATAAATTAGGAAAATGGCAGATTTTATGTTTATGAACCACAAAACCATAACTGCTGGATCACAGTAATTACAAATTATAATAATATTTATATATATATGTATACTATTTGTAGATATAATTTATGTAGTATTTATATATAGGAATATATATAATTTACAATAATTTTATAAATTACATATTTATAAAATTTAAAAATAAATTTATATTTTTATATAGATTATATAAAAATAATTTATAACATTATTAGTTATAGACAAATTATTATCTGTAATTAATAGCATTATAAGTTATATTTTTGTATTATTTATATATAAATATAATTTTTTCCCGCGTTTCCCTCACCGAGCGCCTCCGAGAGCTCCGCTGCCAGGGGAAAAACCCAAAACTCCTCAGTTTCAGTTTCAGAACGAACCCAAATTCCCAAAATTCCCAAAATTCCCGAATTTCGGGCGGGGGAGGGGCACACGCACCGATCCTGGCGTCGCGGGATTCTGGGAGGGGGAAAAAAAGAGGAAAAATTGAAATTATCCCAAAAAAAATCACCCAACCCGGGGTCAGAGCCGGCAGCAAAAACTCTGCTTTGGATGAAAATCTCAGATTTCAAATTTAAAAAATGTAATTTTTAATCCTAATCCCAAATTTTTTTGTAGAAATCCTGAATTTTAAGCAAAAATAGCGAATTTTTAAATCCAAACCCCCAAATATTAACTGAAAATCCCAAATTTCAACCCAAATTTGTGCCAGTTTTGGGATCCTGGACTCACCCAGCGCCGCCCTGAGCTCCTCTGGGAACCAAAGGGAAAATTGGGATTATTTGGGGATTTTTATTTTTTTATTTTTCCTTCAGCTCCGGCCCAGAAATGGGAACTGAACCCACCGAATTTTCTGTCGATTTCCTCTGGAAAAAGAGCGGAAAAAACCAAAATTAAAATAATTCAAAATTACTGAAAATAATGAAAAATAAAAATAAAAAGAAATTAATATAATAATTATAATATAATAATATTATAATATTACTATTATTGTTATTATTATTCAAAACATCCATAATAAAATACTGTAGAATGAATACATAATAAATAATATTTATATTAGAAATATTTCTATATATTCTTATTTAGCAATTAATAACATTAAATAGATCATAATGAATATAAAATAATATAAAATATAATAACAAAATCATATTCTAGAGCAACAACAAAACATCAATTATAATGGCAAAACCAAAAATAGTGATAGTAAATATAATAATGATGATAATAAGTGTAATAGTAATAATAATAAAATAATAAAAATAAAAATAATAAAAATATAAATTTAATAGTAATAATAATAGTAGTAGTAGTAATAGTAATAGTAATAATTGTAATAATTGTAATAATAATAATAAAAATAATAAAAATATAAATTTAATAGTAATAATAATAGTAGTAGTAGTAATAGTAATAGTAATAATTGTAATAATTGTAATAATAATAATAAAAATAATAAAAATAATACAAATAATACAAATAATACTAATAATAATAATAATAATAATAATAATAATAATAAGTTTCTGGTCATGAAAAACACCTTGGAAAATGGTCCAAAAAGGGATTTTTAAGGGTTAAAAAGGAAAATTCAGCAATTCCTTACCAGGTTCTTCCGTTGTTTCACCTGGAAAGCGACAAAAGCGGGAATTCCCATCGGGAATTTGGGAAATCCCGGGATTTGGGCATTTCCCCACCATTTATTCCACCCCATTTTGGGGGGAAACAGCCCAAACCCAGCAGGAAAATGGGGCAAAAAAATGGGAATTTGGGGCTGGGGAGGGGAGGGCTCACCCGGTTCTGCGGCTTCCTCCGCCTCCTCTTCCTCCTCTTCCTCTTTTATTTCCTCTTTTATTTCCTCTTTTATTTCCTCTTCTTCCTCCTTTTCCTTTTCCTCTTCTTCCTCTTTTTCCTCCTCCTCTTCCTCTTTTAACTCCGCCTCTTCCTCTTCCTCTTCTTCCGCTTCTTCCGCTATTTCCTCCTCTTCCTCTTCCTCCTCTTCCTCTTCCTCCTCTTCCTCCTCTATTTCCTCCTCCTCCTCCTCTTCCTCCTCCTCCTCTCCAGGTTCTTCCTCCATTTCCTCGGGGATTTCACCTGGAAAAAGTCAAAATCCGGGGAATTTTGGGGTCAGGAGCGGAATTAAATCCGGGCGGGCACAAAGGGAGGGGTTGAAAAATGCAAATGATGAAAAAACAGGAATGGGGTTAACTTCCTCCTTTTCCTTTTCCTCTTCTTCCTCTTTTTCCTCCTCCTCTTCCTCTTTTAACTCCGCCTCTTCCTCTTCCTCTTCTTCCGCTTCTTCCGCTATTTCCTCCTCTTCCTCTTCCTCCTCTTCCTCCTCTATTTCCTCCTCCTCCTCCTCTTCCTCCTCCTCCTCTCCAGGTTCTTCCTCCATTTCCTCGGGGATTTCACCTGGAAAAAGTCAAAATCCGGGGAATTTTGGGGTCAGGAGCGGAATTAAATCCAGGCGGGCACAAAGGGAGGGGTTGAAAAATGCAAATGATGAAAAAACAGGAATGGGGTTAATTATTAACGAGCGCGGGGACGGTGAATGGCGTGGAATTCCGTAAAATTCCGTGGGAAATTCCATTAAAAATTCTGTAAAACATTTGGTAAAATTCCATTAAAATTCCGTAAAAAATTCTGTAAAAAATTCTGTAAAATTCTATGAAAAATTCCATTAGAATTCCGTAGAGTTCCGTAAAATTCTGTAAAAAATTCCACAAAAAAAATCCGTAAAAAATTCCGTGGAATTCAGTAAAAAAATTCTGTGGAATCCCATGGAATTCCGTAAAATTCCGTAAAAAATTCCATAGAATTCTGTAAAACTCCGTGAAAAACTCTGTGAAAAATCCCATGAAAAATTCCGTGAAACATTCAGTGAAAAAAATCCATAGAATTCCATTTAAAAATTCTGTAAAATTCCATTTAAAACATCCCATAGAATTCCATAAAATCCCATGAAAAAAAATCCATAAAATTCCGTAAAAATTTCCGTTAAAAATGCCATAAAAATCCATGAAAAATTCCATAAAATTCAGTAAAAAATTCCATTTAAAAATCCATAAAATTCTGTAAAAAAATTCTGTAAAATTCAGTAAAACAATCCCGTTAAAAATTCTGTAAAATTCCCTAAAAATATCCATAAAATTCTGTGAAATTCCCTAAAAAATTCCCTAAAATTCCGTGAAATTCCCCAAATCCCAGATTCCCACTCACCATCGTCCCCCTCCTTCCGCGCCTCTGCAATAAAACAGGAAAAGGAGTTGAAATCCAAATTATTTTTGGGATTCAGCTCCTCCCTCTCGCCTCGTTAATTTATTTTTTCCCCACAATTTTTGGTTTTAATGATTTTATTTTTAATTCTCTCCCACCGTCACCTCCAACCCCACATTCCCAAATTTAATTACGGAAAAATCCCCAAAATCCCCGGACCAAAATCCACTCACCGAGCTCCTCCCTCAGTTTTCCTAAAAAAGAGGAAAATGAAATTATTTTAAATTTTTATTTTCCCTTCCCATGGATTCAGAGCCTTTGTACCTCTAAATCCCCATTATTTAAAATTTAATTTAATTAATTTTGGGGTTTTTGGGCCAAAATTCCAGCCCAAGTGGCAAAATGTGAATTGTGAGAAAAGTGAATTTCCAAAATCTGGGGAATTTCTCCCAAAGCCCAGCGGCACTCACTGATCGCAGCGTCCTGATCCCCTGGAAATGAAGGAAAAATGGATTAAAAATGGATTAAAAATGGGATAAAATCCCAATTTCCTGAAATTTTAGAGCCAGGAAAATTAAAATTAAAAAAAATTAAAAATTATTACGCTCCCTTAGCTCCAAAACCTCAATTTTAATTTTTAATTAAGGATATTTTGAGGGGGAAACTCCAAATTTGGGTAAATTTTGTGTTTGGAAATGGGGAGTTCGTGCCCCAAAAATGGGGTTTGAGGCCCCAAAAAGGGAGGGGTTAATTATGTTAATTACCAATTAAACCAGACGCGTTTTGGGGAGAAAATTGCAGAACTTACGTGCCATTAAAAATGGAAATGATCGCCACATTATTAATTATTATCACTCATTATTTCCCATTAAAAATTGAAATTATCACATTAATGATTATTGCTCATTATTTCCCATTAAAAATGGAAATGATCGCCACATTATTAATTATTATTGCTCATTATTTCCCATTAAAAATGGAAATGATCGCCCCATTATTAATTATTATTACTCATTATTTCCCATTATTAATTTTTCCCATTTTTCCCATTTTTCTCCCAAGATTTCCCTCAAATTGTTCTCATTTTTTTCCCCAATTTCCCTTTTAATTATTATTTCCCTGCACCTTAATTAATTGGCACTCACCCAGCAGCTCCTTCAGGTGCCCTGCGGGAAGCAGAGGGAAATTTTATTTAATTTAATTTAATTTTAATGAAAATAATTAAAAATTCCGAATTGATTGGTACCACTCAATGGAGGGATGGTTTTGGTCAAGGCAGGGTTATAAATAGAAATGGTTCTGGTTTTGTAAAATGTAAATATAAATACAAATATAAATACAAATATAAATATAAATATAAATACAAATATAAATATAAATATAAATATAAATATAAATATAAATATAAATATAAATATAAATATTTTTTATTTTGATTTTCTTTTCTTTCACACCCGCCCCTCTCACCCAAACCCAAACCCAAACCCAAACCCCCCTCCCAGCCCCGCCGGGGTTGGTTTTGGTGGAAATGTCCCCAAAAAAAGGAGGATCCCAGTGCTCACCCAGCTCGGCCTGGCGCTGCTCTGGGGGAAAGAGGAGAAGAAGGAAAAGGAAAATGGGAATTTGCAGGGCAGGAATTGTCGGAAATGTCGGGAATTGGCCCAGAACACTCGGGCACTCACGGAGCTGCCGGCCGAGCGCCTCTGCCGGCGGGGAAGGAAAAATCAAATTAAACAGAAAGGAAATGAAAATAGGGTAAAAAGAGAATTAAAAAAAAAAAAAGGTAAAATTAAAAATAAAAATAAAATAAAATTAAAAAGTAAAAGTAAAAATAAAGTAAAATAATAAAAGGAAAAATAAAAATAGAGTAAAATAATAAAATAAAAATAAAAATAGAGCAAAATAATAAAAGTAAAAATAAAAAAATTAAAAATAAAAAATAAAAATAAAAGCAAAAATAAAAGAATGTAATATAATATAGTGTAATAGAATCAATTATGCAATGTAACATTAAAATATAGTATAATTATAATGTAATATAATATAATATAATATAATATAATATAATATAATATATATAATATAACACACTATAATATAACACAATATTCTTTAATCTGATATAACAATAATAATAGTCCCAGTGCCAATTTTTTACCCAATTCCCCCCAAAATGCAGAATAACGAGATCCACTCACCCACATCTGCCGTGAGTTCTCCTGAAAAAGGGGAAAAAAGGGGAAAAACGGGGGGAAAAGGGAAAAAGGGGGGGAAAGGGGGAAAAAAAGGAAAAAAAGGGGAAAAAAAGGGAATTTTGAGCCCAAATTCCCATTTTTGAGCCCCAATTCCCTTTGGGGGGGATTTGGGGTTCCCTCCCCGGGGTTTTTGGGGCCCAAACCCCAAACTCACCGATTTTCGTGTGCCGCTCCCCTGGCCGGGCGGGGGTTAATTGGCATTAATGAACGAGCGTTAATTACCGAGGGCCGGGGCGGGGCGGGACTCACCGAGCTCCACCGTGAAGATCCCTGCAACCAAACCCGGGAATTCCCAAAATTCGGGACCCGCATCTTCCTTTTCCCCCTTTTCCCCCTTTTCTTCCCCATTATTTCCCTTTTTTTCCCCTTTTCCCCCTTTTTTTCCCCCATTTTCCCCCTTTTCCCCCCTTTTTTCCCTTTTATCCCCATTTTTTTCCCATTTTTTCCATATTTTTCCCCCTTTTCCCCCATTTCCCCCTTTTTTCCCCTTTTTTTCCCTTTCCCCCCCAAATTCCAGCTCAGCCTCCCCAGCCCTCCAATCCCGGGGGATTTTCCCCAAATTCTGTGAAATTTACGGATTTTCCCTCAAATTCCATGAAATTCAGGGATTTCCCCCTATATTCTCTGGAATTGAGGGACTTTCCCCCAAACCCTGTGGAATTAAGGGATTTTCCCCCAAATTAAATGGAATTAATGGATTTCCCCCCAAAATTCCATTAAATTCAGGGATTTCCCCCCAAATTCCACAACATTCAGGCATTTTTCTTTCCCCCAAACACCCTGAAATGGAGGGATTTCCCCCCAAACTCTCCAAAATTCATGGATTTCTCCCCAAATTAAATGTAATTAACGGATTTCTCCCCAAATTAAATGTAATTCATGGATTTTCCCCCAAAGTAAATGGAATTCATGGATTTTCCCCCAAAGTAAATGGAATTCATGGATTTTCCCCCAAACTCCCTGAAATTCACCGATTTCCCCCCAAATTCCATGAAATTCACCGATTTTCCCCCAAACTCTCTGGAATTCAGGGATTTCCCCCCCAAATTCTCTGTAATTCACGGATTTCCCCCCAAACTGCCCAAAATTCAGGGATTTGCCCCAAACTGCCCAAAATTCAGGGATTTTCCCCCAAACTGCCCAAAACTGAGGGATTTTCCCCCAAATTGCCCAAAATTCAGGGATTTTGCCCCAAATCGCCATCGCACTCACGGATGGTGGCGTCGCACTTGGCTGAGGGAAGAGGAAGCAAAGGTTGAAATCGAAGCAAAATTGAAATTAAAAACCAATTAAATTTTCCATTTCCGGCTCCTTCTCCCCCTCGCTCACCCAGCTCTGCTCGGAGCTTCCCTGAAAACAGAGACATTCATTAATAAAGCATAATTACAGACTGGATTCCCACCAAAAATTGAATATAAACCCCGACATAATCCGTTTTCGTCGTTAATAAAATCAATTTTTACCATCAACTTTCACTAAGAACCAATATTAAATTTGTCATAAACAAGCATTAAATTTTAAGAGTGGATATCATTAATTTTAATTATTAATATAGTGAAACTATTATTGGCAGAATCACAATAATAATTTAAATTATTAATGCAGTCAAAATACAAGTAATAGAATCACAATAATAATTTTAATAATCAATAGGGTCAAAATATTATTGACAGAACCACAACAATAATTTTAATAATTAATAAAGTCAAAATATTATTGGCAGACCCATAATAATAATTTAAATAATTAATGAAGTCAAAATTTTATTGGCAGAACCACAATTATAATTTAAATTATTAATGCAGTCAAAATACAATTAATACAACGACAATAATAATTTTAATTATTAATACGGTGAAGATATTATTGGCAGAACCACAATAATAATTTTAATGATTAGTAAGGTGAAAATGCTATTAATAGAACACAATAATAATTTTAAATTGGTGTTCATTTTATTCTTATGAAATATTAATTTATTCTTAGTGTCACGCTGTGGTGCATTAATTAATGCTAATAATAACGGTTATTAATTTTAATTTTAATGGGTTTTAACTCCAGGGACGGCCAGGGTGGGAATCCCAAAATCTGGGGGGAAAAGGGGAGGGATTGGGAACGAGGAGGAAATTCGGGGAATTTGGGAATTCCGGAACTTACGGAGCCCGGAGTCGCGCTCGGCTGCGCAGAAATCGCCAAAATCCACCCAAATCCACCCAAATCCACCCAAAAAGGCACCGAAAGGGAGGAAAATCAGCAGAAATCAGCGAAAATCAGAGAAAATCAGAGAAAATCAGTGAAAATCAGCAGGAATCAGCAAAAAATCATCAGAAATCAGAAAAAACCAGCAAAAATCAGCAGAAATCAGTGAAAACATCAGAAATCAGCAAAGAAATCACCCAAAACCAGCAGAAATCAGTGAAAACCAGCAGAAATCAGTGAAAACATCAGAAATCAGCAAAGAAATCACCCAAAACCAGCAGAAATCAGTGAAAAGCATAAAAAAATCAGCGAAAATCAGCAGAAATCAGTGAAAATCAGCAAAAAATCAGCGGAAATCAGCAGAAATTATTTACTTATTTATTTATGGAAATTTCCAATCCTATTTCTAGTATTTCTTTATTTATTTATGTAAATCCCCCATTTTGTTTCTGACATTTATTTATTTTATTCATTTTTGGAAATTTCTAATTTCGTTTCTAATATTTATTTATTTATTTATTTACTTATTCATTGACATTTCCGATTTTGTTTCTGATATTTACTTATGGAAATTTCCAATTTTATTTCTAATAAACACTCTCTCTAACCTCATTAACCCACAGCGCTAATTAGCAAAGCAGCCATCACCCCCCCCAAAATGTTAATTAATGTCTCCGTACCCAGCAGAGCCGTGAGTCTTCCTGTGGGGGAGGGGAAACGGGGATGAACCCGGGAAATGCAGGAACGGACCCAAAATTGGGCACTTTGAGCCCAAAATTGGGAATTTGAGCCCAAAATTGGGAATTTGAGCCCAAAATTGGGCACTTTGAACCCAAAATTGGGCAATTTGAGTCCAAAATTGGGAACTTTGAGCCCAAAATTGGGCACTTTGAACCCAAAATTGGGCACTTTGAGCCCAAAATTGGGAATTTGAGCCCAAAATTGGGCACTTTGAACCCAAAATTGGGCACTTTGAACCCAAAATTGGGATTTTGAACCCAAAATTGGGAACTTTGAACCCAAAATTGGGCACTTTGAACCCAAAATTGGTGATTTGAGCCCAAAATGGGGCACTTTGAACCCAAAATGGGGCACTTTGAACCGAAAATGGGGCACTTTGAACCCAAAATTGGGCACTTGGGGCCCAAAATTGGGAACTTTGAACCCAAAATTGGGCACTTTGAACCCAAAATTGGGAACTTTGAACCCAAAATTGGGCACTTTGAACCCAAAATTGGGCACTTTGAACCCAAAATTGGGCACTTTGAACCCAAAATTGGGCACTTTGAACCCAAAATTGGGCACTTTGAACCCAAAATGGGGCACTTTGAACCCAAAATGGGGCACTTTGAGCCCAAAAGCTCAGTCCGGGGGGGATCAGGAGCGACACTCACGGATCTCGGCGGCGAGCTTGGCTGGGGAGAAAAAAGGGAATTTTGGTGAAATTTGGGGGAAATTGGGGGAAATTTGAATTATTTCTTATTTTTCCCCAGGACGGGATTGTCTGCTCCAAAACGAGGAGATTTTACCCCAAACGAGGAGATTTTACCCCAAACAAGGAGATTTTACCCCAAAACGAGGAGATTTTGCCCCAAATGAGGAGATTTTACCCCAAAACGAGGAGATTTTGCCCCAAATGAGGGGATTTTACCCCAAACGAGGAGATTTTACCCCAAACTCGGGGATTTTACCCCAAATGAGGGGATTTTGCCCCAAATGAGGGGATTTTGCCCCAAATGAGGAGATTTTGCCCCAAACTCGGGGATTTTACCCCAAACTCGGGGATTTTGCCCCAAATCCAGCAGGGAAATGCACTCACTGATTTTCCGGTCGCGTTCCTCTGGGAATTGGAGGAGGAGAAAAAGGGGAAAAAGCAGAAAAAAGAGAATTGTGAAGGAATTTCTCCATTTCTGCCGCGGCCCCAGAGCCCCTGGCCCCAAACGGGGATTTTTCACCCCAAAATTTCCTTTCCAGTCAGGATTTGGCCTTGGACTGACTGAGTTTGGTGCTGGATTCACCTGAAAAACAGGAAATAAAACAAAAACAGGAAATCAAATCAAAACAGGAAATAAAATAAAAACAGGAAATCAAATCAAAACAGGAAATAAAATAAAAACAGGAAATCAAATCAAAACAGGAAATCAATTAAAAAAACCCCAGGAAATAAAATAAAACCAGGAAATAAAATCAAAACAGGAAATAAAATTTTTAAAAAGGAAATAAAATAAAAAACAGGAAATAAAATTAAAAAACAGGAAATAAAATCAAAAACAGGAAATAAAATTAAAAAACAGGAAATAAAATAAAATCAGGAAATAAAAACCAGGAAATAAAAGAAAAACAGGAAATTAAATAAAAACCAGGAAATAAAATCAAAAACAGGAAATAAAGTAAAAAAAAGAAATAAAATAAAAACAGGAAATAAAAAACAGGGGAAAAAAGAAAAACAGGAAATAAAATCAAAACAGGAAATAAAATAAAAGCAGGAAATAAAATCTAAAAAAACAGGAAATAAAATAAAAAACAGGAAATAAAATCAAAACCAGCCTCAATTCACCCCAAATCCCAGAATTAATAAATATTTAAAAACCCCAAAGCGGCTCCTCCCACCCCAGAACCCCCAATTTGAGGGGATTTTTATCATTTCCCTCTCTACAATCCCAAAAATTTCCTTTTTTGAGGAAAAAACCAGCCCCAAAACCACCTAAAAACACCCAAAATGCCCCAAATTTTCATTTTTTACAGCCCTGATTTGCATGATTAAAGTCTGGATTTTCATTTTAAGGCCAAAATTCCCGTTTTGAGCACAAAGTTGAGGGGGAAATTCCCATTTGAGGACCCAAATTGTTCATTTGAGCAGAAATTTGTCATTTTAAAGGCAAATCTTTAATTTCGAGGATAAACTTCTTGTTTTAATTAATGAAATTCCTTACCCAGGTCGGAGGTCAGTTTGCCTGAAATAAAAAAAAATGAAGGAAATTCAATTTATTTGGGGTTTTTGCAGGTCTGGATCCACCCCAGCGCCCAGGGACAAAAAGGACCCAAAATCCCAAATTTTTCAAGCCCAAAAACCCCCCCGGATCCCGACAATTAATGATTAATTAGGGGTTAATGAGGAAAGGAAGAGGCACTCACTGATCCGCCTGTCGCGCTCCTCTGGGGAGGGGAGAGAGGGAGAGGGGGTCAGAAAATGGGGGAAAAATGGGGAAAATAAAGGGGAAAAAAGGAAAAATAAAGGGGAAAAAAGGGGCGAAAAGGAGGAAAATAAAGGGAAATAAAAAGGAAAATATAGGGGGAAAAGGGGAAAAAAGTGGGGAAATAAAGGGGAAAAAATGGAGAAAATAAATGGGAAAAAAGGGGAGAAAATAAAGGGGAAAATTGGGGAAAAAAGGGGGAATAAATGGTGAAAATAAAGGGGAAAAAAGGGGCGAAAAGGAGGAAAATAAAGGGAAATAAAAGGGAAAATATAGGGGGAAAAAAGTGGGGAAATAAAGGGGAAAAAATGGAGAAAATAAATGGGAAAAAAGGGGAGAAAATAAAGGGGAAAATTGGGGAAAAAAGGGGGAATAAATGGTGAAAATAAAGGGGAAAAGGGGGGGAAGAGGGAGAAAATAAAGGGAAAAAAAGGAAAAATAAAAGGGAAAATAAAGGGGGAAAAGGGAGAAAATAAAGGGGGAAATAAAGGAAAAAAGGGAGGAATAAAGGGGGGGAGAAAATAAAGGGGGAAAAGGGAAGAAAATAAAGGGAGAAATAAAGGGGGGAAATAAGGAGGGGAAAAGGGAAATAAAGGAGGAAAAAGGGAAAAAAAGGGGGGAATAAAGGGGAAAATAAAGGGAGGAAATAAAGGGGAAAAAAGGAAGAATAAAAATAAAGGAGAAAAGGGGGAATAAAGGAGGGGGAAAGGGGAAAATAAAGGGGGAAAAAGGGGGAAAAGAAGGGGAAAAAATGGAAAAATAAAAGGAAAAAAGGGAGGAATAAAGGGGGGAAGGGAGAAAATAAAGGGGGAAAAGGGAAGAAAATAAAGGGAGAAATAAAGGGGGGAAATAAGGAGGGGAAAAGGGAAATAAAGGAGGAAAAAGGGAAAAAAAGGGGGGAATAAAGGGGAAAATAAAGGGAGGAAATAAAGGGGAAAAAAGGAAGAATAAAGGGGAAAAAAGAGAAAAATAACGGGGGAAAAGGGGGAATAAAGGGAGGAAGTAAAGGGGGGAAAAGGGAGAAAATAATGGGGGGAAAGTGAGGAAATAAAGGGGAAAATAAAGGGGAAAAAAGGAGAAAATAATGGGGGGGAAAAGAGAGAAAATAAAGGGGGAAAAGGGGGAAATAAAGAAGAAAAATTGGGAAAATAAAGGGGAAAAGGGGAAAAATCGGGGAATAAAGGGAAATAAAGGGGAAAAAGGGGGGAAAATGAAGGGAAAAAGAGGAAAATAAAGGGGAAAAAAGGGGGAAAAGGGAGAAAATAAAGGGGAAAAAGGGGAAAAATAAAGGAAAAAAAGAAGAAAATAAAGGGGAAAAATGGGGAAAAATAAAGGAAAAAAAGAAGAAAATAAAGGGGAAAAAGGGGAAAAATAAAGGAAAAAAAGAAGAAAATAAAGGGGAAAAATGGGGAAAAATAAAGGAAAAAAAGAAGAAAATAAAGGGGAAAAAGGGGAAAAATAAAGGAAAAAAAGAAGAAAATAAAGGGGAAAAGGGGAAATGAAGAGGAACTAAAGGGGAACGAGGGTGGAGTTACGGGGCTGCTGGAACTCGGCCCAGAACATCCCAGGGAAAAGGAAATTCCCTCACCCAGAGCTGCATTTTCCCCTGAAAAAGAGAAAAAAATCCCAAATTGGGTCAGTTTGGGCCCTGCCCGCAGGGGAAGCAGAGCCCAGCTTAATTAAATCGATGCTTAATTAATTAATGGCGATTGGGGGCCGAGCCAGGAACAGCAAACCCGGGAATTTTGGGGTGCAAATCTGGGAAATTCCACCCAAAAGTGAGGAGGGGAGGTGGGGGCAGCCCGGGGAGGCAAGGCTGGATTTTGGGGCAAAGGAGGCGGGATTTGGCAGCTGGTCCTGCAAAAAAAGCAATTTGCGCCCCAAAAAAATGCATTTCCACCCCCAAAAATCAAATTGCACCCAAAAAAATGCACTTCCACCCCCAAAAATCAAATTGCACCCCAAAAAAATCAATTTCCACCCAAAAAAAGCAATTTCTACCCCAAAAAAGCAATTTCCACCCCAAAAAAGCAATTTCTGCCCCAAAAAAATGCACTTCCACCCCCAAAAATCAAATTGCACCCCCAAAAAATCAATTTGCACCCAAAAAAAAGAATTTGCGCCCCAAAAAAATGAATTTCTGCCCCAAAAAAATCAATTTGCACCCCAAAAAAAGCAACTTCCACCCAAAAAAAGCAATTTGCACCCCCAAAAAAATGAATTTGCGCCCAAAAAGAATTTGCGCCCCAAAAAAATGAATTTCTACCCAAAAAAAATCAATTTCCACCCCAAAAAAGCAATTTCCACCCCCAAAAAAAGAATTTGCATCCAAAAAAATCAATTTCTACCCCAAAAAAAGCAATTTCCACCCCAAAAAAGCAAGTTCCACCCCCAAAAAAAGAATTTGCATCCAAAAAAATCAATTTCTACCCCAAAAAAAGCAATTTCCACCCCAAAAAAGCAAGTTCCACCCCCAAAAAAAGAATTTGCATCCAAAAAAATCAATTTCTACCCCAAAAAAAGCAATTTCCACCCCAAAAAAGCAATTTCTGCCCCAAAAAAGCAATTTCCACCCCAAAAAAGCAATTTCTGCCCCAAAAAATCAATTTCCACCCCAAAAAATCAATTTCTACCCCCAAAAATGCCTTTCCACCCCAAAAAAGCAATTTGCACCCCCAAAAAAATCTATTTCTGCCCCAAAAAAAAGAATTTGCACCCAAAATAATTCAATTTCTACCCCAAAAATTCAATTTCCACCCCCAAAAAAATCTATTTCTGCCCCAAAAAAAGAATTTGCACCCCAAAAAGATAAATTTGTACCCCAAAAATCGATTTCCACCACAAAAAAAATCAATTTCCACCCCAAAAAATCAATTTCTGCCCCAGAAAGATGAATTTGCACCCACCGGGCTCCATCGCGGCGCCGCTCCCAGCCAGGATCCTCAGCCTGGGGAAAAAGGCAACAATTGGGTCAGGTTTGGGTTTTCCAGGAAAAACTGGGAATTTTGGGAATGTTCCAGCCCCGGGGAGTGAGGGCAGGGAAGGAGTTTTCCCAAATCCCCAAAAAAATCCCCCCAAAAATGCCCAAATAATGCCCAAACCCCCCGATCCCCAAATCCCAAAAAAAATCCCTCAAAATCCCCAGATCCCCAAATCCCCCAATCCCCAAAAAATCCCCCCAAAAATGCCCAAATAATGCCCAAACCCCCCGATCCCCAAATCCCAAAAAAAATCCCTCAAAATCCCCAGATCCCCAAATCCCCCAATCCCCAAAAAATCCCCCCCAAATCCCCAAAAATTCCCCCCTAAAATCCCCCAAAAAAA
>NW_024367450.1:31429-57370 GCF_014805655.1 Passer montanus
AAAAATCCCCTAAAAATCCCCATAAATCCCCCCCCAAAATCCCCATAAAATCCCCCAAAAATCCCAAAAAAATCCCCCAAAATCCCCCAATCCCGGCCTCCGTGGACTCACCGGCCCCGGCTGCTCCCCCAGGCCGGGTTTGGGGTGGGATCAGGGATTTGGGATCAGGGATTTGGGATCAGGGATTTGGGATCAGGGATTTGGGATCAGGGATTTGGGGTGGGATCAGGGATTGGGATCAGGGATTTGGGATCAGGGATTTGGGGTCCAGGTTTGGGGTGGGATCGGGGATTGGGATCGGGGATTTGGGGAGGGATCAGGGTTTGGGATCAGGGATTTGGGGCCCGGGTTTGGGGTGGGATCGGGGATCGGGATTGGGGATTTGGGACCCGGGTTTGGGATGGTTTGGGGTGGGATCGGGGATTGGGATCGGGGATTTGGGGCCCAGGTTTGGGATTGGGATCAAGGATTGGGATCGGGGATTTGGGGAGGGATCAGGGTTTGGGATCAGGGATTTGGGGCCCGGGTTTGGGGTGGGATCGGGGATCGGGATCGGGGATTTGGGACCCGGGTTTGGGATTGGGATCAAGGATTGGGATTGGGGATTTGGGGCCCGGGTTTGGGGTGGGATCAGGGATTAGGATCGGGGATTTGGGGTGGGATCAGGGTTTGGGATCGGGGATTTGGGGTGGGATCAGGGATTAGGATTAGGGATTTGGGGCCCGGGTTTGGGATCGGGGATTT
This sequence comes from Passer montanus, assembly GCF_014805655.1. Lineage (NCBI taxonomy): Eukaryota > Metazoa > Chordata > Aves > Passeriformes > Passeridae > Passer > Passer montanus. Next base: position 32,174 of record NW_024367450.1, read on the forward strand.
GGGGGCCCGGGTTTGGGATCGGGGATTTGGGGCCCGGAGCCGCGGAGCAGCCGCGACAGCTGGGCTGGAACCCGGCCCCAAATCCTAAATTTAACCGGGCTGGGTCCGACCCCCGATCCCAAATTTAACCGGGCTGGAACCGGGCCCGGTTCCCAAATTGATCTGGGGAGGAGAATCCCAAAATGGGCACGGAGGGAACGGGGTCAGCGAGGGCAGGGCCGGGCCGGGCCGGGCCGGGCCGGGCCTCTGGGGGCACTGGGGACACTGGGGACACTGGGATCACTTGGGGGACACTGAGACCCTTTGTGAGGACACTGAGGTGCTTTTTGGGATCCTCTGGGGATCTTTTGGGGGGCTCTGGAATCTTCTGGGACAAATCCCCCCTTTCCGTACAGCTCCACTGGGCGTCGCCATCTTGCCCGCGCCGGCCGCCATGCCGCCGTACGGCGCTACGTCACTTCCCGTTCCGCCGGAAGCGGCGCCGCCTCTTTCCGCCCCGCCGGCCTGAGGGGACGGAGCGCTCGGCGCCGAGGCCTCCGCGCATCCGCCGCCATCCGCTCGGCCCCGCCGCGCCCCGGCGCCATCCGCCGCCGCCATGACGGAGCAGATGACCCTGCGCGGCACCCTGAAGGGCCACAACGGCTGGGTGACCCAGATCGCCACCACGCCGCAGTTCCCCGACATGATCCTGTCCGCCTCACGCGGTGCGCGGGGCTGGGGGCTGAGTGAGGGGGGAAATGGGGCTGGGGGCTGCTCTGAGGGGGGGAAATGGGGCTGGGGGCTGCTCTGAGGGGGGGAAATGGGGCTGGGGGCTGCTCTGAGGGGGGGAAATGGGGCTGGGGGCTGCTCTGAGGGGGGGAAATGGGGCTGGGGGCTGCTCTGAGGGGGGGAAATGGGGCTGGGGGCTGCTCTGAGGGGGGGAAATGGGGCTGGGGGCTGCTCTGAGGGGGGGAAATGGGGCTGGGGGCTGCTCTGAGGGGGGGAAATGGGGCTGGGGGCTGCTCTGAGGGGGGGAAATGGGGCTGGGGGCTGCTCTGAGGGGGGGAAATGGGGCTGGGGGCTGCTCTGAGGGGGGGAAATGGGGCTGGGGGCTGCTCTGAGGGGGGGAAATGGGGCTGGGGGCTGCTCTGAGGGGGGGAAATGGGGCTGGGGGCTGCTCTGAGGGGGGGAAATGGGGCTGGGGGCTGCTCTGAGGGGGGGAAATGGGGCTGGGGGCTGAGTGAGGGGGGAAATGGGGCTGGGGGCTGCTCTGAGGGGGGGAAATGGGGCTGGGGGCTGAGTGAGGGAGGGAAATGGGGCTGGGAGTGAGGATGAGGAGGAAGCAGCAGAGTGGGAATGAGGAAGGGCAGCAGCGAGGATGAGGAGGAGGAAGGAGCAGGTGGAGGATGAGGAAGGGTAGAGTGAGGATGAGGAGGATGAGGAGGGGCAGCCCTTGGGCAGGGGGGTCCCCGGAGTGACTCCCCTGGACTGGGGGGTCCCAGGGGTGTCCTGGGGGGGTCCCAGGGGTCCCGGTTGTCCCTTGGGTGACCCCATTGGGCAGGGGGTCCCAGGAGTGTCCCAGGGGTCCTGGTGGTCCCGGGGGTGTCCCGGGGGTCCCAGGGGTGTCCCGGGGGTCCCAGGGGTCCCGGCCTGACCCCCCCTTTGCGCCCCCTCCCCAGACAAGACGATCATCATGTGGAAGCTGACGCGTGACGAGACCAACTACGGCATCCCGCAGCGCGCGCTGCGCGGCCACTCGCACTTCGTCAGCGACGTGGTCATCTCCTCGGACGGGCAGTTCGCGCTCTCGGGCTCCTGGGACGGCACGCTGCGCCTCTGGGACCTCACCACGTCAGTCCTGGGGGGCTTCGGGGGGTCCTGGGGGGGATTTGGGGGCTGGGACAGGTCAGGATTGGGGTAAACCCTGAGATTTTGGGGTCTTGGGGAGCTGGGAAAGGTCAGGATTGGGGTAAACCCCGGGGTTTTGGGGCAGTTTGGGCTCCTGGGACGGCACGCTGCGCCTCTGGGACCTCCCCACGTCAGTCCTGGGGGGTCCTGGGGGGCTTTGGGGGGGCTTCATGGGCTGGGAGAGCTGAAATCATCCCGGAATTGAGGTAAATCCCGGGGTTTTGGGGTCTGGGAGGTCTTCAGGGGGCTGGAACAGGTCAGAACTGGGGTAAATCCCAGGATTTTGAGGTTTGAGGGGTCCTGGGCATCCAGAGCAGTTCAGAACTGGGGTAAGTTGGGGGTTTGGGGTTTGGGGCTGGGGGGAATTTGGGGTTTTGGGGTTTGGGGGCTGGGTTAATTGGGGATTTTAGAGTTTGGGGGTCCAGGACAGCTCAGAACTGGGGTAAATCCCAGGATTTTGGGGTTTGGGGGCTGGGGTGAATTTGGGGTTTTGGGGTTCAGGCTGTGCCCTGGCTCCCCCGATGATTACACCGGTGTTTTCCCTGACCCCTCGGGGTCTGAGGATAGTCCTGCAATGATGAGGGGAGAGCCCGGGCTCGGGCTGGGTTTGGGGTGTGCAGGGCTGGGTTTGGGGTCTGCAGGGCTGGGTTTGGGGTGTGCAGGGCTGGGTTTGGGGTCTGCAGGGCTGGGGTTTGGGGTCTGCAGGGCTGGGTTTGGGGTGTGCAGAGCTGGGGTTTGGGGTGTGCAGGGCTGGGGTTTGGGTATTTTCCCAGTTTCTGGCTATTTCACCCCAATTCCTGTGTGTTTTTCCCAGTTTATCAATATTTTTCCTCAATCCCCGGGTTTTTTCCCGCTTTATGCCTATTTCTCTGGGCATTTCTCTCACTTTATAGCTATTTTCTTTGGTTTTTTTCCCGCTTTACTCCTATTCCCCAGGGTTTTTCCCAGTTTGTGACTATTTCTTCCCAATCCGTGGGTTTTTTTCCCATTTTACCTGTATTTCTCCAGGTTTTTTCCCACTTTACCCCTGTTCCCCCGGGTTTTTTCCCAAATCTTGCCCGTTTCCCCCCCAATCCCCGTGGTTTTTTCCCAAATCCTGCCCATTTTCCTCCAATCCCTGGGTTTTTATCCCATTTTACCCCTATTCCCTCGTGTTTTTTCCCACTTTATCCCTCTCCCCCGCAGTTTTTGCCCAATTCCTGCCCATTTCCCCCCAATCCCCGGGGTTTTTTCCCACTTTATTATTATTTCTCCTGGGAATTTTCACAGTTCATGGCTATTTATCCCCAATTCCTGCATATTTTTCCCGGTTTAGGGTTATTTACCCCCAATCCCCGGGGTTTTTTCCCACTTTACCCGTATTTCCCCAGGTTTTTTCCCACTTTACCCCTATTCCCCCGGGGTTTTTTCCCACTTTACCCCTATTCCTCCGGGTTTTTTCCCAATTCCTGCCGGTTTCACCCCAATCCCCGGGGTTTTTTCGCACTTTACCCCTATTCCCCCGGGGTTTTTCCCCAATTCCTGCCCGTTTCCCCCCATCGCCGGGGTTCTTTTCCCAATTCCTGCCGGTTTCACCCCAATCCCCGGGGTTTTTTCCCACTTTACCCCTTTTCCCCCGGGTTTTTTTCCCAATTCCTGCCGGTTTCACCCCAATCCTGGCCTCCTGCCTCCCCCAGGGGCACGACGACGCGGCGCTTCGTGGGGCACACCAAGGACGTGCTGAGCGTGGCCTTCTCCTCCGACAACCGCCAGATCGTGTCGGGCTCGCGCGACAAGACCATCAAGCTCTGGAACACGCTGGGGGTCTGCAAGTACACCGTGCAGGTCAGCCCGGGGCTTGGGGGGCGTTCCCCTTGGGTTTGGGGGCACTTCGGGGGCTTTGGGGGCACTTCTGGGGGGTTTGGGCTCGCGCGACAAGACCATCAAGCTCTGGAACACGCTGGGGGTCTGCAAGTACACCGTGCAGGTCAGCCCGGGGCTTGGGGGGCGTTCCCCTTGGGTTTGGGGGCACTTCGGGGGGTTTGGGGGCAGTCACAGAGGGTTTGGGGTCTGTTCTGGGGGATTTGGGGGCATTTCTGGGGGGTTTGGGGTCAGTTCTGGGGAGTTTGGGGTCATTACTGTTGGGTTTGGGGTGAGTTCTGGGGGTTTGGGGCTGATCTTGGGGGGTTTGGGGTCATTCCCTTTGGGTTTTTGGGTCGGTCTCATGAACTGGGGAAGCCCTGGGGGGGTCTGGCTGTGCTCCCCCTGTGTGTCCCCCCATTGTCCCCGTTGTGTCCCCACAGGACGAGAGCCACTCCGAGTGGGTTTCGTGTGTCCCCATTGTCCCCATGGTGTCCCCGTTGTGTCCCCACAGGACGAGAGCCACTCCGAGTGGGTTTCGTGCGTTCGCTTCTCCCCCAACAGCAGCAACCCCATCATCGTGTCCTGCGGCTGGGACAAGCTGGTCAAGGTGACCCCAGACCCAAATCTGACCCCAGGACCCCAAATCTACCCCAAAATCTGACCCCGGGGGGGCTGTGACCCCGGGACCCCCAAATCTGCCCCCTGTGACCCAAAATCTGCGGCTGGGACAAGCTGGTCAAGGTGACCCCAGACCCAAATCTGACCCTGGGACCCCAAACGTGCCCCTGGGACCCCAAATGTGCCCCCTGCCCCCCAATCTGACCCCCCGTGTCCCCCCAGGTGTGGAACCTGGCCAACTGCAAGCTGAAGACGAACCACATCGGGCACACGGGGTACCTGAACACCGTCACCGTGTCACCTGACGGCTCGCTCTGCGCCTCGGGCGGCAAGGTGCGCTGGGGACAGCCTGGGGACAGGGTGGGGACAGCTGGGGACAGCTGGGGAGAGCCTGGGATAGCTGGGGACAGCCTGGGATAGCTGGGGACACCGGGGGACAGCCTGGGGACAGCTGGGGACACCGGGGGACAGCCTGGGGACAGCTGGGGAGAGCCTGGGATAGCTGGGGGAAACCTGGGGATACCTTGGGACAGCTGGGGGGGACTTTGCTCCCCTGGGGGTGTCCTGGGGATGTCCTGGTGCTCCCTCCTGGACTTTGTCCTCCTTAGGGGTGTCCTGATGTCCCCTGGGGGTGTCCTGGTGTCCTTTCCTGGGGGTGTCCTGCACCATGTGTCCCCTGGGGGTGTCCTGAGCCATGCCCATGTCCCCTAGGGGTGTCCTGAGGTGTCGCCTGGGGGTGTCCTGGACTCTGTGTCCCCTCAGGGGTGTCCCTGTTTCCCGGGCGTGTCCCGAGCTGTCCCCGTGTCCTCTGGGGGTGTCCTGGACCATGTGTCCCCTGGGTGTGTCCCTGTGTCCCCTGGGGGTGTCCTGGTGTCCCCTGGCTGTGTCCCCAGGTGTGTCCCCAGCTGTCCCCTGGGGGGTGTCTGGTGTCCTGTCCTGGGGGTGTCCCTGTGTCCCCTGGGCGTGTCCCTGTGTCCCCTGGGGGTGTCCCCATGTCCCCGGGCGTGTCCCCAGCCGTGTGCTGTCCCCAGGACGGGCAGGCCATGCTGTGGGACCTGAACGAGGGGGTGTCCCTGTGTCCCCTGGGGGTGTCCCCGTGTCCCCTTGGCGTGTCCCCAGGACGGGCAGGCCATGCTGTGGGACCTGAACGAGGGCAAGCACCTGTACACGCTGGACGGGGGGGACGTCATCAACGCGCTCTGCTTCAGCCCCAACCGCTACTGGCTGTGCGCTGCCACAGGACCCAGCATCAAAATATGGGTAACTGAGAGCACTGGGGATACTGGGAGCACTGGGAATGGGATTGGGAATGATGGGAACGGGGTTGGGAACGGTATCAGCAATGGGAATGGGAACGGGAACAGGAACGGGCTCTGCTTCAGCCCCAACCGCTACTGGCTGTGCGCTGCCACAGGACCCAGCATCAAAATATGGGTAACTGAGAGCACTGGGGATACTGGGAGCACTGGGAATGGGATTGGGAATGATGGGAATGGGATTGGGAATGACGGGATTGGGATTGGGAGCGGTATCGGCAATGGGAACGAGAACGGGAACAGGAACGGGCTCTGCTTCAGCCCCAACCGCTACTGGCTGTGCGCTGCCACAGGACCCAGCATCAAGATCTGGGTAACTGGGAGCACTGGGAGCACTGGGAATGGGGTTGGGAGCACTGGGAATGGGATTGGGAACGGGAACGGTATCGGCAATGGGAACAGGAGTGGGGGTGTCCCTGTGTCCCCTGGGCGTGTCCCTGTGTCCCCTGGGCGTGTCCCCGGGCGTGTCCCCAGCTGTCCCCGTGTCCCCAGGACGGGCAGGCCATGCTGTGGGACCTGAACGAGGGCAAGCACCTGTACACGCTGGACGGGGGGGACGTCATCAACGCGCTCTGCTTCAGCCCCAACCGCTACTGGCTGTGCGCTGCCACGGGGCCCAGCATCAAAATATGGGTAACTGAGAGCACTGGGGATACTGGGAGCACTGGGAATGGGATTGGGAATGATGGGAACGGGATTGGGAACGGTATCAGCAATGGGAATGGGAACGGGAACAGGAACGGGCTCTGCTTCAGCCCCAACCGCTACTGGCTGTGCGCTGCCACAGGACCCAGCATCAAGATCTGGGTAACTGGGAGCACTGGGAGCACTGGGAATGGGGTTGGGAGCACTGGGAATGGGATTGGGAACGGGAACGGTATCGGCAATGGGAACAGGAACGGGCTCTGCTTCAGCCCCAACCGCTACTGGCTGTGCACTGCCACCGGGCCCAGCATCAAAATCTGGGTAACTGAGAGCACTGGGGATACTGGGAGCACTGGGAATGGGATTGGGAATGATGGGAATGGGATTGGGAATGATGGGATTGGGATTGGGAGCGGTATCGGCAATGGGAACGAGAACGGGAACAGGAACGGGCTCTGCTTCAGCCCCAACCGCTACTGGCTGTGCGCTGCCACAGGACCCAGCATCAAAATATGGGTAACTGAGAGCACTGGGGATACTGGGAGCACTGGGAATGGGGTTGGGAGCACTGGGAATGGGATTGGGAACGGGAACGGTATCGGCAATGGGAACAGGAACGGGCTCTGCTTCAGCCCCAACCGCTACTGGCTGTGCACTGCCACCGGGCCCAGCATCAAAATCTGGGTAACTGGGGATACTGGGAGCACTGGGAATGGGGTTGGGATGGGAATAGGATCAGGAATGGGATCGGGCCCCCCCGTGCTGTGATGAAACGTTCCAATGCCTCCGACCGATCCGTGGGGAAACCCAGAGGCTGTTTCTGAGCCAGCCCCGGGCTGGGGGATCCAGATCCGGGCAGGATCCAGGTGGGATCTGGGTGGGATCTGAGCAGGATCCAGGCCACATCCAGGCGGGATCTGGGTGGGATCTGAGCAGGATCCAGGCCACAGTGCTGACCCTCTCCTGCCTGTCCCCAGGACCTGGAGGGGAAGATCATCGTGGACGAGCTGAAGCAGGAGGTGATCAGCACCAGCAGCAAAGCGGAGCCGCCCCAGTGCACGTCCCTGGCCTGGTCAGCAGACGGGCAGGTGAGACCTGGGGAGGGGACAGACGTGGGGACACACCTGGGGACACTGACACGGGCAGGTGAGACCTGGGGAGGGGACAGACGTGGGGACACACCTGGGGACACTGACACGGGCAGGTGAGACCTGGGGAGGGGACAGACGTGGGGACACACCTGGGGACACTGACACGGGCAGGTGAGACCTGGGGAGGGGACAGGGGACACACCTGGGGAGGGGACACTCAGAATGGGACACTCACCTGGAGAGGGGACACCTGGAGAGGGGATACTCAGCTGGGACACTCACCTGGAGAGGGGAGCCACATCCAGGCGGGATCTGGGTGGGATTTGGGTGAGATCCAGTTAGGAGTGCTGACCCTCTCCTGCCTGTCCCCAGGACCTGGAGGGGAAGATCATCGTGGACGAGCTGAAGCAGGAGGTGATCAGCACCAGCAGCAAAGCGGAGCCGCCCCAGTGCACGTCCCTGGCCTGGTCAGCAGACGGGCAGGTGAGACCTGGGGAGGGGACAGACGTGGGGACACACCTGGGGACACTGACACGGGCAGGTGAGACCTGGGGAGGGGACAGACGTGGGGACACACCTGGGGACACTGACACGGGCAGGTGAGACCTGGGGAGGGGACAGACGTGGGGACACACCTGGGGACACTGACACGGGCAGGTGAGACCTGGGGAGGGGACAGGGGACACACCTGGGGAGGGGACAGACACCTGGGACACACCTGGGGACACTGACACGGGCAGGTGAGACCTGGGGAGGGGACAGGGGACACACCTGGGGAGGGGACACTCAGAATGGGACACTCACCTGGAGAGGGGACACCTGGAGAGGGGATACTCAGCTGGGACACTCACCTGGAGAGGGGATAATGACCTGGGGAAGGGACACACCTGGGGAGGGGACAGACACCTGTGACACCCACACCTGGAGAGGGGACACTCAAATAGGGACACTGACCTGGAGAGGGGGCAGACACCGGGGACAGGGCTTTGGGGAGAGAGGGCCTGGGGACCCCACCCTGACCCCGGAGTGACCCCGGAGTGACCACTGACCCTTGGATGACCCTTGAGTGACCCCCGGTGACCCCTGTCCCTGTCCCCAGACCCTGTTTGCCGGCTACACCGACAACCTGGTGCGGGTGTGGCAGGTGACCATCGGCACCCGCTGAGCCCGGCCCGGAGGAGGAGAAAGAGGGAAAAACTGCAATAAACGGAGTTTTTGGAGCTGGAGTCGCTGCTGACCTCACTGGGGGGGTTGGGGGGGGTTCCTCGTCCTTCCCCCTGCTGAAAAAACCCTCGATTTATTTTAAAAACTCCAAAAAACCCCAATGTTAATTAAAAAAACCTGAATTAATTTAACAGAAACCCCAAACCCCTAAATTAATAAAAAACCCCTTAATAAAAAAAACCCTAAATAAAAAAACCCTTAATTAATTAAACAAAAAAATTCCAAAACCCTAAATTAATAAAAAAACCCTTAATTAATTAAAAAACCCCAAAAAACCCTAAATAAAAAACCCCAAAACCCTAAATTAATTAAAAAACCCTTAATTAATAAAAAACCCCAAACCCCTTAAATAAAAAACCCCCAAACCCTAAATTAATTTAAAACCCCCCCAAAAACCATAAAATAAAAAAAACCTAAATAAAAAACCCCAAAATCCTAAATTGATAAAAACTCCTACATTAATTAAAAAAAAAAACAAACATAAAACCCAAAGTTACTTAAAAAACCCAAATTGATAAATCCAAAAAACCCCTAAATTAATTAAAAAACCCCAAAATCCTAAATTGATAAAAACTCCTACATTAATTAAAAAAAAAAACAAACATAAAACCCAAAGTTACTTAAAAAACCCAAATTGATAAATCCAAAAAACCCCTAAATTAATTAATTAACGAGGATTAAAGACCCAGGATTGATTCTGGGGATGTTGGGGGGGTCCCGACCCCGATTTTGGGGTAATTCACCCCAAAACTCGTCCTGGGGACGCAAGGAGCCGGAGCCTGGGGTACAACTTTATTCTTTATTATCCACATAAAACTAAATCTCATTTAATTCTCCTTTTTTTAGCCAAAAATATCCCGAACGAGCTCTGAAACGCCAACAGGAAATTCCCAAATCCACCAAAATCCAGGGAAAACGGGGGGGGGGAAGGGCAGGGGAGCTCCCGAGGGGGGAGAGGGGAAAAAAAAAAAAAAAACAAAGGGAAAAAAAATAAATATTCCCCAGCTCGGGGAGCTCCGTAAAGTGCCAGAGAGGAAAAATCCAAAAATCCGGGATTTTCCCCCAAAAAACGGCCGGGGGAGGGGCGGGGGGGAAATCCCAAAAAATCCTGGAAGCGGGAAAAGCGGATTTTGGGAAAGGAGGGAGCTCCAAACCCCGGGGTTGGTCCCAAAAACTCCCGGGAAGGGCCCAAAATTCAGCGGGGGGAGGGGAGGGAGCGGCCAGGAACTGAACTGGGAAAGGGAACCCGGCCCAGTTTGGAACTGGGCACCTCCAGAACCCAAAACTGGCTTCAAAGGGGCAGATTTTAACCCAAAACGGGCACCAAAGGGGTGGAATCTGCCCCATCCAACCCAAAACCAATTCCAAAGGAGCAGATTCTGCCCCATTTAACCCAAAACCGGTTCCAAAAGGGCAGATCCTGCCCCATTTTAGATCAAAATGGGCACCAAAGGGGTGGATCCTGCCCCATCCAACCCAAAACCGGTTCCAAAGGAGCAGATTCTGCCCCATTCAACCCAAACCTGGTTCCGAAGGGGTGGATCTTGCCCTGTTTTAACCCAGAACATTCCAAAGGGGTGGATTTTGCCCCATTTCAACCCAAACCTGGCTCGAAAAGGGCAGATTTTACCGCGTTCCAACCCAAACCAGCCCCAAACTGGACCCTGCCCCACCCCGAGCTGACCCCGCTCCCGGCGCGCGGGCAGAGCGGAACAAAGAGGATGATGAAGATGAAGAGCAGCAACCTCCAAACCAATCACCTGCAGCCACCCCCGAGTCCAGCACCCCCTTTTTGGGGCCGTTCCCCCCTTTTTTGGGGCCGTGGTCAGGTGCAGATCTCGGCCAGCTCGCGGCAGCGATGTGGAAGGTGTGGATGTGGCTCATTGGCCCTGCTCCCGAGGATGATGAAGATGAAGACGAGGAGGAAGAGCACCAACCTCACCAACCAGTCAGCCACAGCCACCCCCGAGTCCAGCACCCCCTTTTTTGGGGCCGTTCCCCCCGTTTTGGTCAGGTGCAGATCTCGGCCAGCTCGCGGCAGCGATGTGGAAGGTGTGGATGTGGCTCATTGGCCCTGCTCCCGAGGATGATGAAGATGAAGACGAGGAGGAAGAGCACCAACCTCACCAACCAGTCAGCCACAGCCACCCCCGAGTCCAGCTCCCCCTTTTTTGGGGCCGTTCCCCCCGTTTTGGTCAGGTGCAGATCTCGGCCAGCTCGCGGCAGCGATGTGGAAGGTGTGGATGTGGCTCATTGGCCCTGCTCCCGAGGATGACGAAGATGAAGAGCACCAACCTCCAAACCAATCACCCGCAGCTGCCCCCCCGAGTCCAGCTGCCCCTTTTCTGGGGCCGTTCCCCCCGTTTTGGGGCCGTTCCCCCCGTTTTGGTCAGGTGCAGATCTCGATGCGCGTGCCCCGGGCCAGCACGCGGAAGAAGGGGAAGACGCGCTCGCGGCAGCAGATGTGGAAGGTGTGGATGTGGCTCATGCTCTCGGCGTTGTAGAAGCACAGCTGGCCGCGCTCGTAGTCCAGGTAGACGCCGAAGCGCCGCGGCTGCTCGCCGGGCGCCAGCGCCGTCTGCTCCGTGGCCGTCAGCGCCTGGTACTTCTTCCCGCTGGTGCCCACCGCCCAGATCTCCCGCTTGGGCGGCGCCGCCGCTCCCCCTGCCCCTTTGGGGCGGTGCCGGGGGGTCTCGCGGGCGGCGCCCACCGCCCAGCCGCGGCGCCCGCCCACCTCCACCTCCCAGTAGTGGCGGCCGGCGCTGAAGCCGGGCGCGCCCAGCACGCACAGGTCGCCGTCGGGGCGCCGCGCGCCGGCCGCGGGCTCCGGGCGCCGCTCGGACAGACGGACGCTGCGCCGGTCCAGGGACAGGCTGAGGCGGGGGTGCGCCGTGGAGGGGTCCAGGGTGACGTCGGCTGCGGGGGGCACGGCGGTCAGGGGGGTTTGGGGTACACGGTGGGAGTGGGGCAAGGACTTTCAGCCCTTTGAGCCCGAATTTCCACTCCTTTAAACTGAAATTTCCACTCCTTTAAACTGAAATTTCCACTCCTTCAACCCCATATTTTCACTCCTTTAAACTGAAATTTCCACTCCTTTAAACTGAAATTTCCACTCCTTTAAACTGAAATTTCCACTCCTTCAACCCCATATTTTCACTCCTTTAAACTGAAATTTCCACTCCTTTAAACTCAAATTTCCACTCACTTAAACTCAAATTTCCACTCCTTTAAACTCAAATTTCCACTCCTTCGACCCCATATTCCCATCCCTTCAGCCCCCAACTTCCTGCTTTTTAATCCCAATTCTCACCTCTTCATATTCCCACCCCTTTAACCCCCGATCCCTCCAACCCCCAATTCCCAGCCTTTCACCCCAAATCCCCACCCCTTTAACCCCAGAATTTCCCCTCCTTCACACGACAGATTTTCATCTCTTCACCCCTCGATCCCAGCTCCTTTAAACCCCCGATTTTCCCTCTTTTACCCCCAAATTTCCCCCTTTCCCCCCCACCTTGGGGCACTTTGCTGAAGACCTTTTCCATCTTCCTCATCACCACGTCCTGCAGGAAACAATTCCTGAATTTCTTCCCCACGTCCACCGGCACCATCTCGGGCTCCTGGAATTTGATGTTCTCGCACCTGGGAAAGCGAGGGGAAAAAGGGGAAATTTGGGATCCGAGGGGTCTTTTCCCAGCCCCGCTCCTCCCCCGGGTGTCCCCGAGCACCCCAAAATCCCTCACCTGATGAAGGTGCCCTTGATGTCCTGGCAGAGGGCAGCAGGTGCCAAAGGGAGGGGAAACAAAAAGGGAGAAGTTTTAACGAGGATTTGGGATTTAGCATTTGGGATTTGGGGTTCGGGTGAGGGAGAGGAGTCCAGGGCGTGGCACAAAAACCCCAATCCCAATTCTGCCTTTTCCCCAGGAACGGGGTGGGGAAACCCCAGAGAGCTCATCCCAGTTCCCCCACTCCCAGTTCCCCCAGTCCCAGTTCTTCCCTCTCCCAGTTCCCGCCAGTCCCAGTTCTTCCCTCTCCCAGTTCCCCCCAGTCCCAGTTCCTCCCTCTCCCAGTTTCCCTCCTCTCCCAGGCCCCCAATCCCAGTTCCCCCAGTTCCCCACCCCCCAATCCCAGTTTCTCCCTTTCCCACCCCCCAATCCCAGTCTCCCCAGTCTCTCGCCCTTCAATCCCAGTTCTCCCAGTCTCCTGGTCCCTAACCCATTTCCCGCTCCTCCAGGGCGCCGAGGTTGCGGCGCTGCCGCGCCAGCAGCGCCTCGTGCCGCTCCTGCAGCTGCCGCAGCAGCAGCACCTGCTCCCCCGCCAGGAAGCGGTGCAGCACCTCGAAATCCGCCTCCAGCTCCTGCATCTCCGCCTGCATCTGCTCCTGGGGGGGAACGGGGGGAGAGGGTGGGCACGGAGCCGGGACAGCCAATTCCAGAGCCTGAACCCCAAATTCCCACTGGGAGCGGTGATTTACACACCCTGAACCCCAAATTCCAGACCCTGAACCCCAAATTCCCACTGGGAGCGGTGATTTACAGACCCTGAACCCCAAATTCCAGACCCTGAACCCCAAATTCCAGAGCCTGAACCCCAAATTCCCACTGGGAGCGGTGATTTACAGACCCTGGACTCCAAATTCCAGACCCTGAACCCCAAATTCCCACTGGGAGCGGTGATTTACAGACCCTAAACCCCAAATTCCCACTGGAAGTGGCCAGGTACAGACCCTAGACTGCAAATTCCAGACCCTGAACCCCAAATTCCCACTGGGAGCGGTGATTTACAGACCCTAAACCCCAAATTCCCACTGGAAGTGGCCAGGTACAGACCCTAGACTGCAAATTCCAGACCCTGAACCCCAAATTCCCACTGGGAGCTGAGATTAACAGACCCTGGACTGCAAATTCCAGATCTTTAACCCCAAATTCCCACTGGAAGTGGTGATTTACACACCCTGAACTCCAAATTCCAGATCTTTAACCCCAAATTCCCACTGGGAACAAAAATTCCCAGCCCTTGAACAGAAAATTCCCACTGGGAGTGGAGATTTACAGATCCTGAACTCCAAATTCCAGATCATTAACCCCAAATTTCCAGACCTTTAACCCCAAATTCCCACTGGGAGTGGAGATCTACACACCCTGAACCCCAAATTCCAGCCCTTTAACCCCAAATTCCCACTGGAAATGGAGATTTACAGACCCTAAACCCCAATTTCCAGACCTTTAACCCCAAATTCCCACTGGGAGTGGAGATTTACAGATCCTAAACCCCAAATTCCAGCCCTTTAACCCCAAATTCCCCCTCACACTGCACTCAGGGGGGTTTTTACCCTCCAGCTCCCCCCCGGAGCCTCTTTTGGGCTGAGAAAAGGGGATTTTGGAGCCGGGGCGGGGCTGGTTTTGGGGTGAGGGGGATAGGGGGCCCCTCTCACCCTGAGCACGGAGATTTTCTCCTCCTCGCTGCACTTCTGCTTCAGCAGCGCCTCCAGCTGCTTCCTCAGGGGCTCCAGGTGGCTCTGCAGCTTGTTCTGGGGGGAAAGGGGGGTCAGCAACGGGGATCCCGGTCCCAAAAACCCCCAGGGATCAAATCCCAGCCCCAAAAACCCCCAGGGATCAAATCCCGGCCCCAAAAAACCCCAAAATTAAATTCCCGGCCCCAAAAACCCCAGGGATCAAATCCTGGCCCCAAAAACCCCCAGGGATCAATTCCCAGCCCCAAAACCCCCAAAATTCAATTCCCGACCCCAAAAACCCCCAGGGATCAAATCCTGGTCCTAAAACCCCCCAAAAAAACCCCAAATCCTTCTGTTTTCCCCCTCCCCAGTCACTGAACTGACCCTGCCAGTGCTGCCCCTGGAACCCTCATACCCCAAAACCCCCCAAAAAACCCCAAAACCCCCCAAAAAACCCTAAAACCCCAAAAGCCCCCAAATTTTCCCCTCCCCAGTCACTGAACTGGTCCAGCCCATGCTTCCCCTGGATCCCTCGTACCCCAAAACCCCCAAAAACCTCCAAACTCTCCAAAAACCCCAAACCCTCCACAAACCCCCAACACCTCCAAAACCCCTCAAAAACCCAAAACCCCCCAAATGTCCCAAAATCCCCCAAACCTCCAAAAACCCCCAAAACCCTCAAATGCTCCAAAAACCCCCAAAACCCCCCAAACCCTCCAGAAATCCTGAAGTCCCCAAACCTGCCAAAAACCCCAAAACCCTCCAAAAACCCCAAACCCCCCTAAAACCCTCAAAACCCCTGAAAACACCAAAACCTCCCAAAAAAACCGAAAAATCTCCAAACCCTCCAAAAACCCCCAGACTCTCCAAAAACCCCAAACCCCCCAAAAACACCAAACCCTCCAAAAACCCCAAAACCTTCAAACCCTCCAAAAAACCCCAAAGCCCTCCAAACCTCGTCGAGCGGCACCACGCTGTGGTGGCGGTGGGCGCGCGCCTCGCGGCACACCACGCAGATGGCGGCCTCGTCCACCTCGCAGAAGAGCTTCAGCGGCTCCTGGTGCCGCTCGCAGAGCTCGGGGGGCCCCCCGGGCGCGCCGCGGGGGCCGGGGGGGGTGCCGGGGCTGCGCGGGGGCCGCGGGTGCAGCTGCCGGATGATCTGCACCATGTTGGCCAGCTGCAGGTTGGGGCGGAAGGAGCGCTGCAGGAAGGACTTGCGGCACTGCGGGCACGTGAACACGCCGCGCTGCCCTTCCTCCTCCTCCTCCTCCTCCTCTTCCTCCTCCTCCACGTCCTCCTCCATCACGTCCTCGTCGTCGAAGTAGAGCCGGCCGCCCTGCGCCGCGCCGCCCGCCCACGCCGCGGGCTCTTCCTCCTCCTCTTCCTCCTCCTCCTCCTCCTCCTCCTCGGCGGCTCGTCCTCGCAGCTCGCCTTCCTCCTCCTCCTCCTCCTCCTGCTCCACGTCCAGCTCGTCCTCCTCCAGCTCGTCCTCGTCTTCCTCCTCCTCCTCCTCCTCCTCGTCCTCGTCCAGCTCGGGCCCGCGGGCGGAGGCTCCGGGGACGGGCTGGGCGGCGCCGCGGGCCCACAGGCGGGAGATGCAGCCGCGGCAGAAGTTGTGCCCGCAGCCGATGGACACGGGGTCGGCGAAGTAGTCGAGGCAGATGGCGCAGATCGCCTCCTCCTGCAGCGTCTCCACCGGGTCCGGCCGCGGCCCGGGGCCGCCCAGCGCCGCCATGGCCTTCCTCCTCCTCCTCCTCCCTCTTCTCCCCGCGCCGGGCCCGGCCAGGCGCCGGCGGAGCCTCCCCGCGCCGGGCCGGGCCGGGCTAGGCCTCGCTAGGCCGCGCTAGCCAGGCCGCACCGGGCCCCGCCGCCGCGGCCCCTCGCGCTCTCACAGTGCCGCAGGAGCCTCTCGCCGCCCGCCCGGCGCTCCCCCGGTGCCTCTCGCGTCTCTCCCGGGCCTCCCCCCGGCCGCGCTCGCCCGGCGACGGCTCCGCCACAGACGGGAAACGCCGCGGCACTTCCGCCTTCCGGCGCGGGCCACGCCCCCGCGGCGCGGCGTGAGGGGAAGCGGCGGCGGTTGCCGGGCAACGCCGGAAGTGGGGGGCGCGCGGCTTCCGGTGGGGTTCGGCTGCCCGCGGGACTCGGTGGTGTGGAGGACTGGGGGCGGGGCTTTGGCCGCTTTCCCCGCCCCCGGTTCCGGCCCCGGTTCTGGTTCCATTTCCGGTCCCGGTTCTGGTCCCGGTCCCGGTTCTCGTCCCGGTCCCGTGCAGGTGTTTTTCCCCCAAATCTCTTTTCCCCCCCGGTTTTTCCCCAAAATCTCTCTTTTTTCTCCCAAAATCTCTCATTTTTCTGCAGTTTCCCCCCAAAATATCTCTTTTTTTCAGCTGTTTTTGCAGCTGTTTTCCCCCAAAATCTCTCTTTTTTATCCCCTGTTTTTTCCCCAAAATATCTCTTTTTTCCCCCCAAAATCTCTCTTTTTCCCGCTGTTTCACCCCAAAATCTCTATTTTCCCCCCAGAATCCCTATTTCCCCCCCAAAATCTCTATTTCCCCCCCAAATCTCTATTTCCCCCCCAAATCTCTCATTTCCCCCCAAAATCTCTCTCATTTTCCCCCAAAATCTCCCATTTCCCCCCCAAATCTCTCTCCTTTCCCCCCCAAATCTCTCCTTTCCCCCCAAAACCCCCAAATCTCTCCCATTTTCCCCCCCAAATCTCTCTCCTTTCCCCCCCAAATCTCTCCTTTCCCCCCAAAATCTCCCATTTTCCCCCCAAATTTCCCCTCCTTCCCCGCCTCCCGCAGGCGCGGCGGGCGCGGGGCGCGCTCGGGTTTCTGTGGTGTAGCGGTTATCACGTTCGCCTCACACGCGAAAGGTCCCCGGTTCGAAACCGGGCAGAAACACTTCCCTTTTGCGTCCCTTTATTTTCCTTTTTTCTCTTTTTTTCCCCTTTTTCCCCTCATTTTCCCCCTCACTCCGGCACGTCCAGCGCACCTGAGCCCTTCTCGCCCCATTTTTATTCATTTTTGTTGGTGCAATTCTGAATCCCAGCCCTCTGTCCCCCCCTGCCTTTCCCAGCCGACCTTTCCTGCCTCGTGTTTTGTAATTTCATGTTTTGTAATTTCGTATTTTATTATTTCATATTTTATGAGATCGTATTTTATTACTTAATAATTTATTATTTCATTATTTAATATGTACAACCCTAAAAAATGGATTTAAAACTCTAAAAATGGATTTAAAACCCTAAAAAGGGGATTTAAAACCCTAAAAATGGGTTTAAAATCCTAAAAAATGGATTAAAAACCATGAAAAATGGATATAAAACCCTATAAAAGGGATTTAAAACTCTAAAAATGGATTTTAAACCCTAAAAAAGGAAATTTAAACCCTAAAAAGGGATTTAAAACCCCAAAAAAGGGATTTAAACCCTAAAAAAATTGATTTAAAGCTGTAAAAAAGGGATTTAAAACTCTAAAAATTGATTTAAAACCCCTAAAAATGGATTTAAAACCCCTAAAAATGCCCAAATTTCGTCAGATTCTGCACAAATTGAGTCAAATCCTGCCCAAATTGGGTCAAATCCTGCCCAAATTCTGTCAAATCCTGCCCAAATTATCTCGAATTCTCCCCAAATTGAGTCGGATTGTGCCCAAATTTGGATTAATTCTGCCCAAATTAGGTTAAATCCTGCCCAAATTGGGTCAAATTGGCAAATTAAGCTGAGAAAAATGGGAAATCTCTAAACCTTCTCGTGGGAAGATAAACGGAGTGAGTATTATAGGGATATAAAAAGGTAAAGGGATTTCGAAAGTGTGAAAAACCTCAGAAAGTGGACATAAAGCTAAGAAAAACAGGGAAATTTCTAAATGTTCTCGTGGGAAGGTAACAAGTTAAAAACCGAGCGAGTGCGTTTATATTTGTCACAAGGAACAGGAAAAAACAAGAATTATTGGCAGCTCAAGGTGTGAGGAGCTCTGGACGTGCTTTGCAAAGTTTCAGTCTCTGAAAAAGTTCCCCGCGGTGTCTGTGGCTTCTGTGATTTATAATCAATAAAAATAATAAATAATAATAATCTTAAAAGGTGTGGTTTCCTCCTTCCAGGGACGCGGGGCAGGGACGTTCCCTGGGCCAGAACCACCAGGATTTAATTAAAATTCCAGCCCGATCCCGGCACCCAGCAGCAAACGCCAGGCGGAGGAGGAGCTAAAACGCGCAAATTTGGGGTTTTTTACTTCATCCAGGGGGAGCGGAGAGGAACGGGGTTGGGGTGGTGCAGGACGGGGCGGGACCCGCCAGATTTGGGGGGACAGCGACGCTCAGCGCGGCTGGGAGCGGGGAGAGGCGCGGATGGCGCCGGGAATGGCGACGCAAACTCGGGGTTCTGGGATTTGGGGAGCTCAGGGGCACAGCGCGATGCGGGAGCCCTCTCCCCACACCAGGAACCACGGCCGCACCCCCTGCCCGCCGAAGGAGGCGGCGGCGAAGGCGAAGATGAGGCTCCTGCGCTCGGCGTCGAAGAAGGCCACGCGGCCGCTCTCGTAGTCCAGCGCCACCCGCACCGCGCCGGGAGCGCGGCCGGCCGAAAGCGGGGCGCGCTCGCGGGGGGACAGAGCCCAGAGGCGGCCCCGGCACAGCCCCACCGACCACAGCTCCCTCCCGGGGGGCTCCCTGGCCACCCCCAGCGCCCAGGACCCCTCGGGGGACACGCGCGCGTCCCAGCAGCGCCGCCCGGCCGTGACGGCCTCGAGGCCCAGCACCGAGGGCTCGGCGCCGGGCTCCGCCTCGGGCTCCGGAAGGTTCCGGGCTCGTTCCCAGCTGACGCTGCTGCCGTCGGGGGCCACCAGCAGCTGGGGGTGGGCCGTGCTGGGGTCCAGCGTCACGGCCACTGCGCCGGGGCGGGCCCAGAGGGAATGCCGGGCGTCCTCACCCCGTCCCGCGGGATGGGGAGGAACACCCGGCTCCCCCCTGGGGGCTCTTGCCCCCATTTCCCATCGTTTCCCCCCATTTCCAGCTGATTTCCCACAGTTTCCCACCCCTTTCCCATAGTTTCCCACCCCTCTCCCATGGTTTCCCCCATTTTCCATAATTTTCACCCCATTTCCAATAATTTTTCCCCCTATTTCCCATCATTTCCCCCCATTTCCCATAATTTTCACCCCATTTCCAATCACGTTCTCCCAATTTCCCATCATTTCCCCCCATTTCCCATCATTTTCCCATCATTTTCCATAATTTTCTCCTCATTTCCCATCGTTTTCCCCATTTCCCATTGTTTCCCTCTCATTTCCCATTGTTTCCCCCCATTTCCAACAGATTTCCCATCATTTCCCCCCCATTTCCCATCATGTTCTCCCAATTTCCCATAATTTTCTCCTCATTTCCCATCATTTCCCCCCATTTCCAATATTTTCCCCCCAATTTCCCATCATTTCCCCCATTTCCAATCGATTTCCGATCATTTTCTCCCAATTTCCCATCATTTTTCCCAATTTCCCATCATTTTCCCCCATCCCAGCGCTCACTTTTCTCCGGCAGCTCGAAGGCCAGGATGTCTGAAAAAAGGGGAAAAAGGAGACATGGAATGATATAAAATGCAGGGGAAAGTGGGAATGGGTGTGAAAAAACGGGATTGCACTCAAAAATTAAAAGCAGTTAAAATAATAAAATAATAAAATGATAAAATGATAAAATAATAAAATAATAAAATAATAAAATAAATAATAAAATAATAAAATAATAAAATAATAAAATAAGACACAGCGCATGCTCTAAGTAAATATAACTTATGGCTGCACGCATGCATAATAATCATACAATAAACATATAATAAATTAAATTTTAAAGTATACAATAAAATAATAAAATAATAAAATAATAAAATTAATAAAATAAAATAAAATAAAATAAAATAAAATAAAATAAAATAAAATAAAATAAAATGAAATAACCCCTCGCCGCCCAGCCTGCCCCAATACCTTGGACGCCCCTCAGCGTCTCCCCCAGGAGAATATTTTCCTCCCTGAAGTGACGAATTTTCTCCTCCATCTCCAGCAGAGGCGACGGGGGCACCTGGACGTTTTCCTCCGCGAGGCTGGGGGAGGACGGGATGAAGAATTTGAGGATCCCGAAGAATTCCCTGGGCGGGCTCGGCCTCAACCCCAAATGTTTCGGTTTCTGAGGAGGCCAAAGGCGGCGGGGGCAGCTCGGGAAGGCGCGCCCGTACCTGCGCAAGGCGCTGCCGATGTCCTGCGGGGGACAGGAGGGACTCGGTGAATTCCTCAGAACCTCCCTGGAGAGATTCCCCATCCCCAAAGCCCCCGCGGCGCCGGGCTGGGGGTGCTTTGGGCTGGAGGGACCCCCGGAGCCCCCGGTTCCTCCATCCCACCACCCCGGGCTGGGGGTGCTTTGGGCTGGAGGGACCCCCGGAGCCCCCGGTTCCTCCACCCCACCGCCGGGCGGGGGGTGCTTTGGGCTGGGGGGACCCCCAGACCCCCGGTTCCTCCATCCCACCGCCGGGCTGGGGGTGCTTTGGGCTGGAGGGACCCCCAGACCCCCCGGTTCCTCCATCCCACCGCCCCGGGCTGCCCCAAACCCCTGCCGGCTGTCCCTTGGCACCTGCAGGAAGGTCCTGGCCGGCTGCTGGCACCTCTCCTCCAGCTCCCGGGCGCGGCTCTCCAGCCGGGAGATGTCCCGGCTCAGCCCGGCCAGGCTCTCCTCCTGCGCCCGCCCCACGCCGCTCTCCAGGCGCCCCAGGCGGGCCAGGAGGTGCCGGCAGAGCTCCTCCAGGGAGAGGCGCAGCTCCTGGAACTGCGCCAGGATCCGCTGCCGCTCCGCCTCGGTCCTCTCCTGCGGGGAGGGGGGCTCAGAGACCCTCCCTGGGGAGAGACCCCCGCCCGTCCCCTCTGAGTCCGCTCGGATTTACCAAACACTCGCAGCCCCTCCTCGTCTCGGCCTCGCGGAGCTCCAGGAGTTTGTCCCTGCCGTCCTTCAGGGCTCGCAGCCCGGCCTGGATTTGCTCCTGAGGGAGGGGAAAAAAATAAAAATTCCGATTTTTCCCGAGATGGGGAAAATCAAAACCTCGCCCCGGGCAGGGCGGTGGAGCGCGGGCAGCTCCGTTTCTCCTCCCGCTCCGGAAAAAAACCATCCCGGCTCTCTTTTTTATCGCATTTCTGCTGATTTAGGGACTGGCAGTGTCCGCTGGGGAGCTGGAGTTCCACGGCAGGGAGGAGGAGGAGGATGAGGAGGATGAGGAGGATGAAGACCCCGACCCCTCCCGGCTGCTGATTGAGGGATTGGAGCGCTGGTTCCACGGCAGGGAGGGTGAGGAGGAGGGTGAGGAGGAGGATGAGGATGAAGACCCTGACCCTTCCCGGCTGCTGATTTGGGGATTGGAGCTGGAATTCCGCGGCAGGGAGGAGGATGAGGAAGAGGAGGATGAAGACCCCGACCCCTCCCGGCTGCTGATTTGGGGATTGGAGCTGGAATTCCGCGGCAGGGAGGAGGATGAGGAAGAGGAGGATGAAGACCCTGACCCTTCCCGGCTGCTGATTTGGGGATTGGAGCTGGAATTCCGCGGCACGGAGGAGGATGATGAGGATGAAGACCCCGACCCCTCCCGGCTGCTGATTTGGGGATTGGAGCTGGAATTCCGCGGCAGGGAGGAGGAGGAGGATGAGGATGAAGACCCTGACCCTTCCCGGCTGCTGATTTGGGGATTGGAGCTGGAGTTCCGCGGCACGGAGGAGGATGATGAGGATGAAGACCCTTCCCTGCTCGGCGGAGAACGAAGCCCCCGAGCTTTCCCTGCCCCCTGAAAGGCTCTGGGGGCCGCGGGGGGGGGCATTTCCAGCCGGAGCAGCCTTTTCCCTGGTGGAATATTCGGGAAATGGTCACCTTGCGCTCCCGCACGGCCTCGGGCAGCGGCAGCACCGCGTGCGCCCGGTGCGCCCGCGACTCGCGGCAGATCGCGCACAGCAGCGCCCCGTCCTCCTCGCAGAAAGCCTCCAGCGGCTCCCGGTGCTTCTGGCACCCTTCCTCATCCTCCTCCTCGGCGTCTCCCAGCGCTTCCCCGCGGCTCAGCCGCCGGGCGAGCTCCAGCAGCCGCGCCAGCTCCGGGCTGGGGCGGAGGCTCCGCGCCGGCGCCGCGTCCCGGCAGCGCGGGCAGGCGAAGCGGGCCGTGGGCCACTCCCAGCGGCGCTCGATGCACGGCCGGCAGAAGTGGTGGCCGCAGTGGATGGACACGGGGTCGCGGAAGAATTCCCGGCAGATGGGGCAGCGCCCCGAGTCCCCGAGCGCGTCCATGGAGCGCCCGGAGCCGCCGCCGCCCGTCCTGCCCGCGCGAGGATGAGGATGGAGAGCGGGCAAAATCCTCCTGGTTGGGTCCAAAACCTGGGTCCGAGCCGGATTCCTGGGGTGCGCAGCCCGGCGAGGAGCAGGGGCTGCTCCGCCCGCTCCCACCTCGTGGAAATGGGGAAAAATCCCCAAATTTCCGCTGATCGCCAAAGGATTTCCGCGGGCTCTGATGGTCCCAGCTCCGCGCAAAAAGGGCTGGAAGCTCCCACGCCTATCCTTGGATTTCAAAAAATTTAAATTTAGATTTTAACGCATTTTGATTGAGTTTTTTTTCCCCTGGAACCCGAGCCCCCCGCTCCCCCTGGAGCCCGGGGCCGGGGAGAATTCGCCTGATTAAACCCGGATAATCAGGGAGGAAAATCGTTTGGAAAGGGGATCCCGATCCGCCCCAGCTCTGCGCGAGTCTCACCCTCCGAGGAATCGACCTTAGCCCCAGATTAACCAAAAAAAAGAAAAAAAAAAGGAAAAAAAAGGAAAAAAAAAAGAAAAAAAAAAAAGAAAAAAAAAGGTGTTTTGAGCACGAAGCCGCCCCCCAGGTTTCACTCTGAGTGTTCCGAGCACCGGAAAACCCCGAAACCCCCCAAAAAACTCCGGCAGAGAATTAACGGCGAGTGAGTTTTTGACCGATTTCCTCAAAAAAAAAAAAAAAAAAAAAAAAAAAAAAAAAATCACTTTATCGAGTTCTGACGGCTCCGGAGTCACGCTGGGGCTCTTGGTTAAAAAAAATGAAAATTAAAAATTAAAAATAGGAAGGTTTGTGGTCGGCGGCTCAGGCCCCAGCCGTGAGAGAAGCGATTTCCTGTGTAAAAGGAGAAGTGAAAGGAACAATAAAAGTGTTTTTGAATAAAGCTGCACGGACGGGTGGGGGTGTTGGAGGCGGGAATTTAGGAATGCTGAAGGATCGGGAGGCGGAATCAGCAGCAAGGGATGAGCCAAAAATTCCTCCAAGCTCCGTCCCCCCTTCAATGAATGAACTGGGAGCGAATAAATAAATTAAACACGCGTGTAAATTAAATTTATTAATGAATAAATGCAAAATAAATCGACGGAAAGCAGCGGAACCGCGCTGGTTCCTGGTTCTGACCGCGAGGGGAGGCTCGCGCTCGCCCGGGGTGATTTTTGGGGCAGAAAGGAGGGAAAAAGGAGCTGCAGGGAGGAGGGAAAAAGGAGCTGCGGGTGGATTCCAGCCCAGCCGGTGAGTGATGAAGGAATTTTTAATTTCCGCTTCATCTGCGCCCAGCCCGAGGTGGGGAGGGGGATCCTCTGTGTCTGTCCGGCTCGGGAGGCGGCAGTGCGGTGTTAAACTCGGTGTTAGACCCGGGGTTAGACCCGGTATTAGACCCGGTGTTAGAGCCGGTGTTAGAGCCGGTGTTAAACCCGGTACTAGACCCTGTGCCAAGCCCCGTTCTAGACCCTGTGCCAAGCCCGGTGTTTATTCATGGGTTTATTTATTTTTTTATTTATGGGTTTATTTTGTGTCAAACCCGGTGTTAGACCCGGTGCCAAGCCCGGTACTAGACCCGGTGCCAAACCCAGTACCAAGCCCGGTATTAAACCTAGTGCCAAATTTGGTATTAAACCCGGTGCCAAGCCCGGTATTAGACCCGGTGTTAGAGCCGGTGTTAGAGCCGGGGTTAGAGCCGGTGTTAGACCTGGTGTTAGATCCCGTATTAGACCCGGTGTTAGACCCGGTATTAGACCCGGTGTTAGACCTGGTGTTAGACCTGGTGTTAGATCCCGTATTAGACCCGGTGTTAGACCCGGTGTTAGACCCGGTGCCAAGCCCGGTGTTAAACTCAGTATTAGACCCAGTATTAGACCCGGTGTTAGACCTAGTGTTAAACTCAGTATTAGACCCGGTGATAGACCCGGTATTAAACCCAGTTTTAGACCCCGTGTCAGACCCGGTATTAAACTCGGTATTAGACCCGGTACTAAGTCCGGTATGAAACCCGGTGCCAAGCCCGGTATTAAACCCAGTGTTAGACCCCGTGCCAAACCCGGTGTTAGACCCGGTGCCAAACCCGGTATTAAACCCGGTGTTAGACCCGGTGCCAAAAAAACCGGTGGCAAGCCCTGTATTAGACCTGGTGCCAAACCCAGTACCAAGCCCGGTATTAAAGCCGGTGCCAAGCCCAGTATTAGACCCAGTACCAAGCCCGGTATTGGACCCAGTGCCAAACCCGGTATTAAACCCGGTATTAGACCCAGTACCAAGCCCGGTTTTAAACCCGGTATTAGACCCAGTACCAAGCCCGGTATTGGACCCAGTGCCAAACCCGGTATTAGACCCGGTATTAGACCCAGTACCAAGCCCGGTTTAAACCCGGTTCCACACCACCCCGCGCCCCGCCCCGCTGGTCTCTCAGCGCGGCCGCCGCTCTCTCTCCGCCTTTCATCCGCCGCCCCGGGGAGCTGACCCGGCCCTGTCCCGTTCCAGGCCCGGTCCCGGCCCGGCCCGAGCCCGGCCATGGCGCAGCGCGGCCCCGCCGGGACCCTCCTCGCCTCGGCCTCGTGCCCGCTGTGCCTCGGCCTCTTCCAGGACCCCGTGTCCATCCACTGCGGCCACAACTTCTGCCGCGGCTGCATCGAGCGCTGCTGGCGGAGCTCCCGGGACAGCTTCCCGTGCCCGCGCTGCCGGGAGACGGCCCCGGAGCGCGGCCTGCGGCCCAACGCGGAGCTGGCCGCGCTCATCCGCGCCGCGCAGGAGCTGAGCCTCCGCGGGAGCGCGGCGGCGGGGGGCGGGCCGCCGGGCCGGCGGGCCGGCGGG
>NW_024367450.1:57418-87418 GCF_014805655.1 Passer montanus
CGACGGGGGGGGGCGGCGGGCGCCGAGCCGCTGTGCCGGCGGCACGGCGAGGCGCTGAAGCTGTTCTGCGAGGAGGAGCGGAGCCCCGTGTGCCGCGTGTGCCGCCGCTCGCCGCGGCACCGGCTGCACGCCGCCGTGCCCATCGAGGAGGCGGCGCAGGAGCGCAAGGTGGGAGCCCTGGGCACGGAGGAGGGGGACGGAGGGGGAAAGGCGAGGCCGGGGGAGCGCGGCTTGCCTCGCCGAGGTTTGGGGTTTTTTTGCGGATTTTTTCGGATTTTTTTCGGCATTTTTTGCGGATTTTTTCCGGATTTTTTTTCGGATTTTTTCCGGTATTTTTCCGGATTTTTTCCGGTATTTTCCCCGGATTTTTTGCGGATTTTTTGCGGATTTTTTCCCGGATTTTTTTCCCGATTTTTTTCCGGTTTTCCCCCTCCCCACCCATCCCCGGATGGAGGGAGAGGCGCCCAGCCGCTGTTTCTGCCCCGCTCAGGAGAAATTCCAGGCTCAGGCGCAGATCCTCAGGGAAAAGAGGGAAGAGATGCTGGCGATGAAGGCGGCGGAGGAAGAGAAGAGCTCGGACTTGCTGGTGAGCGACTCTTCCCTCTTCCCTCTTCCCTCTTCCCTCCCACCGCCCTCGCCGGGAAGGATTTCTCCCCCTGAATTTAGGTCTCCGACCCAAACCTGGTTTTTTTTCCCGTTTTTTGTGAGTTTTCCCCTCCCTCCGTGCGCTCACAAGTGGGGCACGCCCCCAGATCCCCCCTGCCAAAAGAGAGAAAACGGGAATTTCCCCATTGCGGTTTTTTTTTTTTTGGCCGTGTTTTGCCTTTTCACCGATCTCTTTATGGGTTTGTTCTGCGCCTTCCCTCGTCCAAAGGTCCGGAGCCTTTTGGGTGCGAAGTTTACGGAGCGGGGGGAAAAGGATTTGCAGACAGTCCCCTCCTGGAAATGGGGGAAAAAAGAAAGAAATGGGGAAAAGAAAGAAAAGAAAGAAAATAAAATAAAGAAAAGAAAGACTGAAAGAGAGAAAAAGAGAGAGAGAGAAAGAAAGAAAGAAAGAAAGAAAGAAAGAAAGAAAGAAAGAAAGAAAGAAAGAAAGAAAAAGAAAGAAAGACAAAGAGAGACAGAGAGACAGAGAGACAAAGAGAAAGAAAGAAAGAAAAAGAAAGAAAGAAAAAGAGAGAAAGAAAAAAGAGAGAAAGAGAGAAAAAGAGAGAAAGAGAGAGAGAAAGAAAGAGAGAAAAGAAAGAAAGAGAGAAAGAAAGAGAAAGGGAGAAAAAGAGAGAAAGAGAGAAAGAAATAAAGAGAGAAATAAAGAAAGAGAGAGAGAGAGAGAAAGAAAGAAAGAAAGAAAGAAAGAAAGAAAGAAAGACAGAAAGACAAAGAGAGACAGAGAGACAAAGAGAGACAAAGAGAAAGAAAGAAAGAAAAAGAAAGAAAGAAAAAGAGAGAAAGAAAAAAGAGAGAAAGAGAGAAAAAGAGAGAAAGAGAGAGAGAAAGAAAGAGAGAAAAGAAAGAAAGAGAGAAAGAAAGAGAAAGGGAGAAAAAGAGAGAAAGAGAGAAAGAAATAAAGAGAGAAATAAAGAAAGAGAGAGAGAGCTGGCGGGGCAGGAGCGGCTGCTCCTGGCGCGGCTGGCCGGGCTGGAGCGGGACATCGCGCGGAGAGGGGAGGAGAGCAGCGGCCGGCTCGCCGAGCAGATCGCCGCCGCGGGCCGGCAGATCCAGGAGCTGGAGGAGAAGTGCCGGCAGCCGCCCTGGGAGCTCCTGCAGGTGAGCCCTCAGACCACAAAACCGCGATTTTCCCAAGGAAAATCCCAGGTTTGGGCAGGAAGGGGCCGGCAGAGCACCCAGAACACACCAGGGGCGCTCCCATGGGCTGCGTTTCTCCCTGGAGATGTGAAAACTCCTTTTAAATCCCATTTTCCCCCCGTAATTATTCAGTGTCAATTTCTCTAGATCCTCCCCAGCCTTTACCAGATCCCTGGGATTCCTGGGGGTCCCAATCCCCCTCCAGCCCCCTCTGCCGGGTTTCTCCCTGTAAAATCCGGCCCCTCCGGCGCTCCCCGGCAGGCGCGGGTGGCGGCGGAGCGGCAGCGGCTGCGGCGGCGGCTGCGGGAGCTGCGGGAGCGGCTGGACTCCTTTTAAATCCCATTTTCCCCCCGTAATTATTCAGTGTCACACAAAGTCGTCCCATTGGGAGGTCCTGGGTCACCCCCAGCTCGCTGGGGTTCACCCTGGAGATGTGAAAACTCCTTTTAAATCCCATTTTCCCCCCATAGTTATTCAGTGTCACACAAAGTCATCCCATTGGGAGGTCATGGGTCACCCCCAGCTCCCTGGGGTTCACCCCTGTCCAGAGGGACCCCCCCAGCAATGGTTGGGGTGCCTTGGCCACAGCTGGAAACAGCTGGTGCTCCCCCTGGCCTGGGGGTTGTCACCAAAGCCACCACCCGAGCCCGGCCCTGGTTTGAGAATTAAATAATCAAATGTGAAAAAATTCAAATAGCAAAAAAATCCAGACATTCAAATGATGAAATATTCGAATATCCAAACATTGGAACAGCCAAACACTCAAACAACCAAACATTCAACCACCCAAACTTTCAAACAGTCAAACATTTAAACAAACACTCAAACAACCAAACCTTTTAACAACCAAACATTTAAACACCCAAACATTTAAACAGCCACACATTCAAACAACCAAACATTCAAACATTCAGTCAAACATTCAAACAACCAAACATTTAAACAGCCACACATTCACAGTCAAACATTTAAAGACCCAAACATTCAAATGACGAAATATTCGAATATCCAAACATTCAAACAGCCAAACATTCAAATGCCTAAATATTCAAATATCCAAATATTTAGACACCTAATCATTCAAACAACCAAACATTCAAACAGACAAACATTTAAACAGCCACACATTTAAACAGCCAAACATTCAAACAACCAAATATTTAAACAGCTAAACGCTCAAACAGTCAAACATTTAAAGACCCAAACATTCAAACAACCAAATACTCAAACAAACAGCCAAACATTCAAACAGTCAAACATTCAAACAGCCAAACATTCAAACAGTCAAACATTTAAAGACCCAAATATTTAAACAGCCACACATTTAAAGAGCAAAACATTCAAACACCCAAACTTTCAGTCAAACATTCAAACAGTCAAACACTCAAACAACCAAACATTCAAACACCCCAATATTCAAACAAACACCCCAATATTCAAACAAGCAGCCAAACATTCAAACACCCCAATATTCAAACGAGCAGAGGGGTTCAGCAGCAGCCGCCACGCCCCTCCGGCTGCTCCTTGAGGCCTCTCCCGGATTCCCGCAGATCCAGACCCCCTCCTTAGGGCCGGGCAGCGCCCCCGGGTCGCCCCAGAGCCCTCCCTGGTTTCCCACCCCGCTCTGACGTGTCTGTCTGTCTGTCTGTCTGTCTCCCCTGCAGGACAGCAGCGACATCCTCAGCAGGTTTGTGGCTCCTCCTCGCCCGCATTCCTGCCGCTTTCCCGACCCCAAAACCCCAAAACCCCAGCGTCACCGGGAGAGTTGGGGTGCTGG
Source organism: Passer montanus (assembly GCF_014805655.1). Lineage (NCBI taxonomy): Eukaryota > Metazoa > Chordata > Aves > Passeriformes > Passeridae > Passer > Passer montanus. Next base: position 61,002 of record NW_024367450.1, read on the forward strand.
AGGCCGGGGCCAGGTACTGGGATGGGGGGAAGGTGCCCCCAGCTCTGCTGCGGCCGCTCCCTGATCCCTGAACTCCTCCCTGGAGGGATGAGCTGTGCCAAACACGGGGAGCCAGCAGGCAGGAGGGGTAAATTCCGAGGGGATCCCCCCACCCTTGAGCAGATCTGCTCGTGTCCCCTTCAGATTGAGGGGTGGGAAGGAGGAAATTCGCTTTTATTCCCTGATTTCCACTGGCAGAAAATCTTCCCCATCCAGGGATTCCTCAGCCACGGCTGGGTCAGGAAATGTTCTCCAGGATCTCCTCGATGAGGAGCAGATCCCAAAAACCTCCTGCAGACGCCAAACCCGAGAGGAAGGGGGTTATAAAATCGTGGAAATTCGGGGTGGTTTGGGTTGGGAGGGACCTTCCAGGCCTTCCCAGGGCCTGGCTGCCTCTCCAGTCCCACCATTCCCTGTTTTTGTGGGGAAAATCCTCTCCTGCTTTCCAGGCTGGAGCAGCAGAGCGCCCCCGAGCCCGGGGAGACTCCAGCAGAGCTGGCAGAGGAGCCCACGGGGCTGGCCCAGGAAAAATTCACCCTCAAAGAGACGCTGAGGAAGTTCCAAGGTATGGAGGGGCCAGGGAAGGGGGTGGAGCTGTGTCACCTTGGGAAATCGCCCCTCAAAGGTGAAAATCCCAGATATTTCCACGTGGAAACTCCAGAAAGGAAAACCCCCACACTCCAGAGCCTCGTTTTTGCTCTGAGCCAAATTCCCTTTGCTGGGGTTTCCCTTAATCTGCTCTCCCAATTTCCCTTTTCAAAGGGAAAAATTTCTCTGCAAATTTCTCTTTTGGATTGCAGAATTTCTCTGTGATTTTTCCCTTTTCAAAGGGAAAAATTTCTCTGCAAATTTCTCTTTTGGATTGCAGAATTTCTCTGTGATTTTTCCCTTTTCAAAGGGAAAAATTTCTCTTCAAATTTCCCTTTTGGATTGCAGAATTTCTCTGCGATTTTTCCCTTTTCAAAGGGAAAAATTTCTCTTCAAATGTCCCTTTTCTGCTCTCCCAATCCCACAAAACACCCCTGGAGTCTCCCAGACAGGGGAAGGTGGGAGAAACCCAACCCCAAATGTGGGACAAACCCAACCCCAAATGTGGGACAAACCCAACCCCAAAGGTGGCACAAACCCAACCCCAAATGTGGGACAAACCTGACCCCAAATGTGGAATAAACCCAATCCCAAAAATGGAATAAACCCCACCCCAAATGTGGAATAAACCCAACCCCAAATGTGGGACAAACCTGACCCCAAATGTGGAATAAACCCAATCCCAAAAATGGAATAAACCCCACCCCAAATGTGGAATAAACCCAACCCCAAATGTGGGACAAACCTGACCCCAAATGTGGAATAAACCCAATCCCAAAAATGGAATAAACCCCACCTCAAATGTGTGACAAACCCAATCTCAAATGTGGAATCAACCCCACCCCAAAGGTGGAACAAACCCCACCCCGAAAGTAGGACAAACCTGACCCTAAAGATGGGACAAACCCAGCCCCAAATGTGGAACAAACCCAACCCCAAATGTGGTGGAACAAACCCAACCCCAAAGGTGGAACAAACCCCACCCCGAAAGTAGGACAAACCCGACCCTAAACCCCGACCCAAAGGTGGAACAAATGTGTGACAACCCCGACCCAAAGGTGGAACAAACCCCACCCCGAAAGTAGGACAAACCCGACCCTAAAGATGGGACAAACCCGACCCCAAATGTGTGACAAACCCGACCCCAAATGTGGAACAAACCCAACCCCAAATGTGGAACAAACCCGACCCCAAATGTGTGACAAACCCGACCCCAAATGTGTGACAAACCCAACCCCAAATGTGTGACAAACCCAACCCCAAAGGTGGAACAAACCCCACCCCGAAAGTAGGACAAACCCGACCCTAAAGATGGGACAAACCCGACCCCAAATGTGTGACAAACCCAACCCCAAAGGTGGAACAAACCCGACCCTAAAGATGGGACAAACCCGACCCCAAATGTGTGACAAACCCAACCCCAAAGGTGGAACAAACCCGACCCCAAATGTGTGACAAACCCGACCCCAAGGTGGAACAAACGCCACCCCAAGCCCTCGCGGCCCCAGGCCCACCGGCCTCCCTCGCCCCGCAGTCAGCCTGACGCTGGATCCCGACACGGCGCACCCGCGCCTCGCCCTCTCCGAGGACGGCAAGAGCGTGCGCTGGGCCGACGCGCGCCGAGCCGTGCCCGACCACCCCAAACGCTTCGACTCGTCGCGCTGCGTGCTGGGCCGCCAGGCCTTCGCCTCCGGCCGCCACTACTGGGAGGTGCGGGTGGGCCGCGGCGCCGCCTGGGCCGTCGGCGTGGCCCGCGAGTCCGTGGCCAGGAAAGGCCGGCTCGGCGTCAGGCCCGAGCTGGGCGTCTGGGCCGTGGGGCTCTGCGGGGGCCGCTGCCAGGCGCTGGCGTCGCCCGGCGTGCCCATCGCCCTGCCGCGGGCGCCCGAGGTGGTGGGGGTCTACCTGGACTACGAGGGCGGGCGAGTGGCGTTCGTGGACGCGGGCGGCGAGGCGCCGATGTTCGCCTACGCGCCGGCGAGCTTTGGGGGGGAGAGGGTGCTGCCCCTGCTGTGCCTGGGGAGGGGGTGCCAGTTCAGCCTGTGCCCCTGAGACCCCCGGGCGGGACCCTCAGCGGCGCTGAGCTTTCCGCCTCGGAGGATTCGGGTGGGAAATTCCCTTTTCTCCATTATTTCTTTATAATTTCTGCATCGTTTCTGCATCGTTTTCTCCATAATTTCTCCATAATTTCCTCCATAATTTTCTTCATAATTTTCTGCATCATTTTCTCCATCATTTCTCCATAATTTCCTCCATAATTTCTCCATAATTTCTGCATAATTTTCTGCATCATTTTCTGCATAATTTCTCCATCATTTCCTCCATCATTTCTCCATTATTTCTCCATCATTTCTGCATCATTTTCTGCATCATTTTCTCAATGATTTTCTTCAGAATTTCTCCAAAATTTTCTCCATAATTTTCTGCATAATTTTCTTCATAATTTCCTCCATCATTTTCTGCATAATTTTCTCCATAATTTCCTCATAATTTCCTCCATCATTTCTACATAATTTCTCCATCATTTCTGCACAATTTTCTGTATAATTTTCTCTATAATTTTCTCCATAATTTCTCCATAATTTCTCCATAATTTCCTCCATGATTTCTAGATAATTTCTCCATAATTTTTCGATAATTTCTCCATAATTTTCTCCATCATTTCTGCATAATTTTCTGTATAATTTTCTGTATAATTTTCTCCATAATTTCTCCATCATGTCTCCATCATTTCTGCATCATTTCTGCATCATTTCCTCCATAATTTCCTCCACGATTTCTCCAAAATTTCCTCCATAATTTCTCCAGCATTTTGCCATCATTTTCTTCATAATTTCTGCATCATTTCCTCCACGATTTCTCCAAATTTTCCTCCATAATTTCTCCAGCACTTTGCCATCATTTTCTTCATAATTTCTGCATCATTTCCTCCATCATTTCCTCCATAATTTCTCCACCATTTCCGCCATCTCCCTTTTCCTGCAAGGAGAAGCCGCAGCTGGGTCGGAGAAATGCGGGTTTGAGGTCGGGGGAGGCTTTTGCCGTTTTGAGGATGAGAAAAATGGGGGAGAAAACACACAGAGACCCTTTTTTTAGCGCATTTAACCCAAAAATCTTCAGTTTAGGTCGTTCCTCGGGAGATAAGGCGCTGATCGCAGCTCCCTGGTGGTCTAGTGGTTAGGATTCGGCGCTCTCACCGCCGCGGCCCGGGTTCGATTCCCGGTCAGGGAAGGAAACTTTTGTTTCCGCTGAAAAAAAATTAATTTTTGGGAAAAATCTATTTAAGCATCTCCTAACCCCCAAAACACGCCTTTTCTCCTCTTTTTTACGCCTCTCCTCTCCCGCGAGACGCCCCCTTCCAGCTGCTCCTGAGAAATGAATAAATAAATTAATTAATAAGCAATAATGCTAATTGAATTTTTTTCGATTACTTTTATATTAAAGGCGTTCACCAGCTGTGCTGAAATAATTTCAGCTGAGCACTGAAATTAAACTATGGCGATTATCGAGGGGTTGAATTGTTTGTTATGCATTAGGAATTATTTACAGGTGGTAATAATTTCGAAAGGGAACAAGATTTTTAAAAAGAGCCACGATATGGAAAAGGGGGAAAAAATTTGAAAAAGGAATAATCACTTGATAAACGGAATAATAATTTGAGAAAAGGGGATAAATACTTCAAAAAAGAGGATTAATAATTGGAAAAGGAAGGGCAATTTTATAGGGGGAAAATGAATGTTTAGGAAGAGATTATTATTTTGAAAATGGGAATAATGATTTTAAAATGGACGTAACAATTTAAACCCGGAAATAATAATGTACGAAGGAATAATAATTTTAATAAAGGGAAAGCACAGCAGGAAAAAAGGATTTTTTTTTTAATTTTCCCCAAAAAGCAGCGCTGTCAGGAGTGGGATTTGAACCCACGCCTCCATTAGGAGACCAGAAATCCCGAGGGAAGGTGAATCCTTGAGTCTGGCGCCTTAGACCACTCGGCCATCCTGACGGCGAGAATTTGAGGCAAAACAGAGCAAATCGGGGATTTTAAATCAGGTTTTGTTCTTTTTTTTTTTTTCTTTTTTTTGAGGGGGTGTTTGGTTTTACTTTTTTCGCTTTTTTTTGCGTTGTTTTGTGGGGGCTTTTAAAATGCTAATTAAAGGTAATTATTAAAAAGATGGAATAATAATGGTTGTTAAAAGGAAAAAAAAATTAAAAAGAAATAATATTTGAGGAGAAAAGTATTTAAAAATGGAATAATGATTTCTGAAAGGAACAGTCAGTCTCACCGAATAAAAATAAGAAAACCCTGCGTAACAAAAATAATAATTTTAAAAGGAATGATGATATTATTATTATTATTATTATTATTATTATTATTATATCTAAAAAGGAACAATAATTTACAAAGCAAAAAGGATTTAGGAAAAGGAACAATAATTTCGAAAAGCAGGAATGACTTGAAGAAGAATGAAATAACAAAACCTGGGATAACAACTTTAAAAATTGCAATTAAAAAAAGACAGGGAAGAATAATAATTTTAAAATAACGATATTTTAGAAATTATAATAATTTAAAGTTATAGTAAATGAAGAGTAAGGTCAGATTGAAGGAAAAAAGGAGAAAATTTTTAACGCCCAACGTGGGGCTCGAACCCACGACCCTGAGATTAAGAGTCTCATGCTCTACCGACTGAGCTAGCCGGGCTGCTGGGAAACTTGGGCTGCAGATACAAAATTTGGTGTATAAATTATAACAACTCCACCCATTTTCCCCGAATCCCTCAGCAGCCAGATCCTTTTGGGGTGGAAAAGGCTGAAAAAACCCCTCTGCCACCCGGCAAATTCTGATTTTCCGCCAATTCTCCCTCCGCGATCAAAACCGGCCCTTAAAATCTTCCCCGCTGGGACAAATCCCCGCGGGCTCTGAGAGGGGTGGAGCTGCCTGAGAGCTGGCGGGATTCTGGGCCAAAAAACGGGGTTTTTGTATTTTTGTTGAATTTTTGATGTTTTTTTTTGAATGTGGTTTTATTTTTTTTTTTTGGTTTTGAGGGCGGCAGGTTCGGAGCTGGGGACGCGGCGCGTTTCTGTAGTGTAGTGGTTATCACGTTCGCCTCACACGCGAAAGGTCCCCGGTTCGAAACCGGGCAGAAACACATCGCAAAAAGTTTTTTTTAATTATTTTCGTTTCCCAGCATTAGTCCTAATTCCCTCAAGGCAAAAGAAAAAAACCCGAAAACCCAAAAAACGTGTATTTATAGGACGAAAGTGTTTGATTTTTACTGCGTTATCTGGTGCGGCCAAAACAAACAAAAAAAAAAGACATATTTATAGGGCGAAACTCTTTAATTTTTACTGCGTTGTCTGGTGCTGGCAAAAGAAAATTAAAAAAAATCAAATGACATATTTATGGCACTAAACTCTTTAATTTTTACTGCGTTATCTGGTGCCGGCAAAAGAAAATAAAAAAATAAAATGACTTATTTATAGGGCGAAACCATTTAATTTTCAATTTTATCTGTTGGTGGTAAAGATTCGTGTTTATGAGTCAAAACTGGTTTATTTCGGTTCATAATCCGGCTGGAATTGAGGAATTCTCTTTGTTTTTGAGGAAAACTTTGAGCCCTCCTTCCCTGACCGGGAATCGAACCCGGGCCGCGGCGGTGAAAGCGCCGAATCCTAACCACTAGACCACCAGGGAGCTGCTTTTACCCCAAATTTTACCGTTCACGGCGGTTTTTTTACAGCCAAAATTCGCTCCAAATGCGCTCTTCCCATCGGCCTCGGGCCGCCGCTTCGCTCCTGGCGCGGAAAGAATCAAAAATAGGAAAAATGGTGGAGAAATGGAAATTAATTTTAAAATTCCCCCAAATAATAATTCAAGGTAATTAGAGAATCAATCAAAAATAGGAGAAACCAATAAAAATGATTAAATATAGTCAATAAAAATAGCAAAATTAGTTTAAACAATAGGATTTATCTTAAAATTGTCCTCCCTAGTGGTGAGGATCCATCGCCGTGGGCCGGATTCCCGTTCAGGAAAAAAAATTCTAAAAAACGGCTGAATTCTTCAAAAATCATAATTTCAAACCTCGGGGTGCTCCAATGCCCGGTGATCCCAATCTTCGTGATTTAAAGAATTTAATATTTAAAATTAATGTTATAAAATGTAATATTGTAAAATTTTAACCATGTAATACTTTTATTAAAATTTAATAATTTGAATATTAGAAAATTTAAATGAAGGGAATTAGAAGTCACTAGGGCAGCTTTTCTCCCAGGGTTTGGAGAGTTTTTGGAGCCGCCCCAGAGGGAATTTGGATGCCCGATATTCCAGAAAAGACACAAAACCCCCTTGCCGTGGCGTTTCTGTAGTGTAGTGGTTATCACGTTCGCCTCACACGCGAAAGGTCCCCGGTTCGAAACCGGGCAGAAACAGCAAAGTTTTGGGGTTTTTTCCCCCGTTATTTTCGGGGCCCCGGGTGGGTTTGGGGGAAAAAAAAATCAAAAAAAGGAAGGAAGGAAAAAAAAGGTCCAAGGGATGTAGACAGCAGTGCCAGTAAAAGGAAAAATAAACTTTAAAAAAAATTATTTTATTTTTTTTAATTCCCAGGGAATTCTTTCCCGCCCGTTGGGGCGTGCAGGTTTCTGTAGTGTAGTGGTTATCACGTTCGCCTCACACGCGAAAGGTCCCCGGTTCGAAACCGGGCAGAAACAGCAAAGTTTTGGGGTTTTTTTCCCCCTTATTTTCAGGGCCCCAGGTGGATTTTGAGGAAAAAAAAAAGGAAGGAAGGAAGGAAAAAAAAAAGGCGAAGAGATGTAGACAACAATGACAGTAAAAGGAGATATAAACTTTGTTTTGTTTATTTATTTTTATTTTTTAATTTCCAGGGAATTCTTTACCAGAGGTCAAAGGAAAAATAAACTTTTTTTTTTTTTTAAGTTTAAATTTAATTCCCACGAAATTCTTTCCCGGGGGTGCAGGCGTTCAGGTTTCTGTAGTGTAGTGGTTATCACGTTCGCCTAACACGCGAAAGGTCCCTGGTTCGAAACCAGGCAGAAACACGATTGTTTTGGGGTAATTAACTCCCTTTTCCACCCAGCCGGGGTTTAATTTTGCGGTGATTTTGGGGTAATTAACTCCCTTTTCCACCCAGCCTGGGGTTAAATTTTGGGGTGATTTTGGGGTAATTAACTCCCTTTCCCACCCAGCTGGGGTTTAATTTTGGGGTGATTTTGGGGGTTCTGAGCTGCTGGGGTTGCGTGCAGCGTTCCTTGCGTCTGCTTCCCAGAGGGGAAATTATGGAAAAAAAATCAAATAATCACAGGGTTAATTCCATTTTTCCATCCCGCTGCTTCACCGAACCCCGTTTTTGTCCATTCCCGGCCAAGATGGGGAGGAGAGAAAAGGAAATTTGAAAATTTCCGACTTTCAAACCCAGCCATTCCTCGGGTTGTTCGTACCCAGGAGAAGCTCAATAAAATAAAATAAAATAAAATAAAATAAAATAAAATAAAATAAAATAAAATAAAATAAAATAAAATAAAATAAAATAAAATAAAATAAAATAAAATAAAATAAAATAAAATAAAATAAAATAATAAAATAAAATAAAATAAAATAAAATGATTTCTGGAGAGGGAGAGGAGGAGGAGGCTGCAGTCACGGGCTCCTGCTCCCGGATGGAATTGTTTGTTCTTGGGACGTGACCTGGAACCGCAGCCGGATCCCCGCGCTCCCTCCCGGCCCTGCTTTTGTCGGAGTTCTTGGCTCCGTGTTCCCCATTTTTCCAGAAATTTGGGCCTTTTCCCTGCTGGAATTCACCCCCCTCACCCTCCCCCGCTTTTATTCCAATTCCTCCAGCAGAGCTGGGCTGACAGCGCTGCCTGAAGGGAAAAAAAATCACTAAAATGACCCAAAATCCTCGGAAATTCAAAGGTTGAACTGTTGGAATGTCCATAATTTGCTTTTTTTCCTGGATTTTAGGGTCTTTTCCCCTGTGTGGAAAGCACGGGGATGAGCCCAAACTCCGGAAAATCGGGAAAACTCCTCGGTTCTAGTTTAGTTTGGGACAGGGCGGGGGTAAAAATGGCTTTTTTCGGGTAATTTTGCGCTGCCAGGTGTTTGAAAAGGACCGAGGAGGAGCCGGCGTGGGGGTGAGGCAAGAATGGGTTAAATTGGGGGGGTTTTGGAGCTTGGAGGGTGACAAAAAGGGGGGAAAACGCACAGGAACCCTTTTTTTGGCAGATTTAACCCAAAACTCCTCAGTTTGGGTCGTTTTTTAGGAGATAAGGCGCTCATCGCAGCTCCCTGGTGGTCTAGTGGTTAGGATTCGGCGCTCTCACCGCCGCGGCCCGGGTTCGATTCCCGGTCAGGGAAGGAGGATTTTGTTCTAAATATCTCTTTTTTTTTTTAAGTCATCTTTCCAGAATTTAACATCTCCCAACCCCCAAAACACCCCTTTTCTCCCCTTTTTGTACCTCGCTCTTCCCGCCAGACGTCCCCTCCCACCTGCCCCAGGTCCACCTTTTATTGAGAAATATATTTTTTTAAAAATGGAAAAAGGGAAATAAATTGAAAAAGGGAACGATAATTTGTAAAAGTGATTTGGGAGAGGGAGCGATAATTTGAAAAAAAAAAAAAGGGAGGGATAAAACTTTTGAAAGGGGGAATAACGGTTGAAGGAGGAATAATAGTAAAAGTAATAGTAACAGTAATATTAAAAATAATAATAAAAAATAGAAATAGAAATAGAAATAGAAATAGAAATAATAGAAATAATAGAAATAGAAATAGAAATAGAAATAGAAATAGAAATAGAAATAGAAATAATAGAAATAGAAATAGAAATAGAAATAGAAATAGAAATAGAAATAGAAATAGAAATAATAATTTTAGAACGGGGAAAAAAGCTTTTTGGGATTAAAAAAAATTAAAGGTTTTGGCTTCAGCGGAAGCAGCAGCGCGAGGGGCCGCGTCTTCTGCCTAAATTCCCAAAAATTCCGCATTTCTCGGTTTGGATTTTAGCTCTCCTGGGCCGCGATCGGGTCACACGCCATCAGCCCGGCTAGCTCAGTCGGTAGAGCATGAGACTCTTAATCTCAGGGTCGTGGGTTCGAGCCCCACGTTGGGCGGTTACTTCTTTTGTGTTTTCTACTTATGTGCCCAAAATTTACACTTTTTACCCTTTATTTATTATAATTTTTAAAGCCGTTACTCCTTTCCTTAACTATTTTCAGTGTTTAAACGTCGTTCTTATTTTAATTATTTATTTAATATATATTTATTTAATTAATTGTATTTATTGAATTTTTGTTTAATTATTTGTTTACTTGTCTGTTTAAAAATTCTTTCTACTACTACTGCTGCTACTATTATTATTATTATTATTATTATTATTATTATTATTATTATTAATTGCGGGGTCTTGGGGTTGATTTTCGGGTTTTTGGGGTTGATTTGCGGGGTTTTTTGGGGTTGATTTGCGGGGTTTTTGGGGTTGATTTGCGGGGTTTTGGGGTTGATTTTCGGGCTTTTGGGGTTGATTTATGGGGTTTTGGGTCGGTTCCCTTCGGGGACGCGGGGACAAAGGGACGCGGGGGCGTGTCCGTTTGTCCGGGGGCGTGTCCGTTTGTCCAGGTGTGTGTCCGTTTGTCCAGGTGTCTGTCCATTGTTCCCGGGGTCGTTCAGGCCCCGAGGGCAGCGCGGGGATAAAAGGGACGGGGGAGCGGGCTGGGGAGCCCCGGGAGCGGAGTTGGGTAAGGGAGCGGATTTTGGGGGATTTTGGGGTTTTTTGGGGGCTCCGTGTCCTTGGGGGTCATCCCAACATCTTCTCAAAGTGCCAGAGAAGTGGGGATTTTAATACCGGTTTTATGGCCAACTGAATTTAAAAAAAAATATATTTATATATTTTATATATATGTTATATTTTATAATTTATATATTATAAAATATATTTAACATAAAAGTATTTTAATATATAAAATACATTTATATATTAAGATATTTATATATTTATAGAGATATATAAAATATGTTTATATATATATAAAATATATAGTATATTAAAATACATAATAAATATATAAATAGATATATATCTATAGCTAGATATAGATTTACATGTAGATAAATATATATATTTCTATATATTTTATATATATAAAAGATATTAGTATATATAAAACATATAAAAGATGTTATATAGATATATGCTTTTATTTTATTATTTTAATATATAAAATATATTTAAAATATATTTTACATATATAATAATATATATTTTTAAAAAATAGATATTTAAATAGATTTTTAAATCTATTTAAAATATCTTTTTATATTCTATACTTGTATATTTCTTAGCCTTAATGTAATATTTTTTTAAAGAAAAGCCCGTTTAATTTTTAGATAATTAAGTATTTTACAGGAACTCAATGACATTTATATTTTTTGTTAAAAAATAGTGAAAAAAGTGGATATCTAGCAGCCCGGCTAGCTCAGTCGGTAGAGCATGAGACTCTTAATCTCAGGGTCGTGGGTTCGAGCCCCACGTTGGGCGGCTGCATGTTTTTTATCCCTACTTTTCCCAAGCCCTATCCCAGAGCAGAATTCCTGAGCCCTTCTCATCCCAGAGCAGAATTCCTGAACTGCAATCATCCCAGAGCACAATTCCTGGGCTGGAATTCATCCCAGAGCAGAATTCCTGAGCCCTTCTGATCCCAGAGCAGAATTCCAGATCCATTCCCGTTCCAGGGAGCAGAACTGATCCCAGACCAGCATTCCCGAGCCCTTCTCATTCCAGAGCAGAATTCCTGACCTGTTCTCATTCCAGGGAGCAGAACTGATCCCGGAGCAGAATTCCTGACCTGTTCTCATTCCAGGGAGCAGAACCCATCCCGGAGCAGCATTCCCGAGCCATTCCCATCCCAGACCAGCATTCCCGAGCCCTTCTCATCCCGGAGCAGAATTCCTGACCTGTTCTCATTCCAGGGAGCAGAACCCATCCCGGAGCAGCATTCCCGAGCCATTCCCATCCCAGACCAGCATTCCCGAGCCCTTCCCGTTCCAGGCAGCGGATGGACGCCGGGACCCGCCCCACCATGAAGCTGCTCCTGCTGGGGCTGAGCCTCGCCCTGTGCATCGGAGCGGGTGAGATGGGGAAACAAATCCCACTGAGCCCCCTGGGAGCGGGATTCTGCCCGCCTCTTCCCAGAGCTCATCCCGGTTTTTCCCGTCTGCCGCAGCCCAGGCGCTCCGGTGCCACCTCTGCAAGTACAAGGTGCCCGCGCTCGGCTGCCTGCTGGGCGCCAACGTGACGACCTGCGAGCGCCGCGAGAAGTGTGCCCTCATCAGGAGCAGCCTGGGTGGGTCCCTCCTTGGCATTCCCACCTCTCCTTCCCTCCTTTCGGGCTCTCCTTGGCATTCCCATCCCCTTCTTTCCTCCTTCCAGGGCTGTCCTTGGCTTTTCCCATCCTTTCCTTCCCTCCTTTCAGCCTGTCCTTGGCATTCCCATCTTTCCTTCCCTCCTTTTGGGCTCTCCTTGTCTTTCTCCATCCTCTCCTTCCCTCCCTTCAAGGCTCTCCTTGGCATTCCCACTTTTCCTTCCCTGCTTTCGGGCTCTCTTTGGTTTTCCCATCCTCTCTTTCCCTTTTTTTGGGCTCTCCTTGGCTTTCCCATCTTCTCCTTCCCTCTTTTTGGGCTCTCCTTGGCTTTCCCATCCTCTCCTTCCCTCCTTTCAAGGCTCTCCTTGGCTTTTCCCATCCTCTCCTCCCCCGCAGGGAAATTCTCCCCATCCCAAGAAAACCAAACGCTCCCGTGGGTGAGTGAGGATGAGGAGGTGGAGCACCAGATGGTGGAGTTCATCCTCGCCATGGAGTTTGCCCCAAAAAAGTTTCAAAAATTGGTTTTTAAGCCAAGGGGAGACTCTCCAAATAACCTGGGGGGACAGGGGTTGTCTCGATGCGTGCATCACCCGATTTTATTTTTCTCTTAGTTAAACCAAGATGTGATTTGATTTGAGGGGTTATACTTCAGAGCTCGGCTTCTCCCCAAAGGCCCAAAATCTGATTTTTTCCGGCGTTTTCCTCTCCCCCGCAGGTAAGATGACCATTTACTACCAGCAGGGCTGCACCTCGGCCCTGAACTGCGGCCGGGAGCGGGCGTCGGACGCCGAGTCCCGGCTGAACTCCCGCTACTCCTGCTGCGAGACCGACCTGTGCAACGCGGAGTGGGGCGAGCAGCCCGCGGACTGAGCTCCCCGCAGGAATGCCGGGCGCTCCCGGTTCAGTCTCGGCTCTAAAATAAACCCTCAGGCTCTGGCTGGCGTCCCTGGCTGCTCTTCCCGGCTCTCCGGGCTCAGCATTCCTGCCCCGAACACGATCCCGGCGCCCAGAGCCCAAGGACGGGACAAGGAGCGTCCTCCCGATCCCATCCCGGGTTTTCCCCCTTTTCCCCCAGGGTAGGGTTGGGAATTTTGGGAGAGGAGCAACAGGGAGCTGCTGGGAGCCCGGGGAAATAGAGGATGTGTGTGTCCAGCGGGCATTAATCAATCTATAAATTCACGGGCAACAGGTGTTTACTTGGCAGGGACTCACGTTGCCTTTTCCTTTTTTATTTTTCCTTCTTTCCTTTTTTATTTTTCCTTTTTTCTTTTTTCCTTTTTATTTTTATTTTTTTCCTTTTTCCTTTTTTCCTTTTTTATTTTTCCCTTTTCCCTTTTTTATTTTTCCTTTTTATTTTTTCTTTTTTCCCTTTTTTCCTTTTTTTAAAATTTTTCCTTTTTCCCTTTTTTATTTTTCCTTGTTTCCCTTTTTTATTTTTCCTTTTTTCCTTTATTTTTCCTTTTTCCTTTTTTTATTTTTCCTTTTTTTCTTTTCTATTTTTCCATTTTTCCTTTTTTCATTTTTCCTTTTTCCTTTTTCCCCTTTTTTCCTTTTTTATTTTTATTTTTTCCTTTTTCCTTTTTTCCTTTTTTTCCTTTTTTATTTTTCCTTTTTCCCTTTTTTATTTTTCCTTTTTATTTTTTCTTTTTTCCCTTTTTTCCTTTTTTTAAAATTTTTCCTTTTTCCCTTTTTTATTTTTCCTTGTTTCCCTTTTTTATTTTTCCTTTTTTCCTTTATTTTTCCTTTTTCCTTTTTTTTTTATTTTTCCTTTTTCCTTTTTTTTTATTTTTCCTTTTTTCCTTTCTTTTTCCTTTTTCCTTTTTTTATTTTTCCTTTTTTTCTTTTCTATTTTTCCATTTTTCCTTTTTTCTTTTTTTTTATTTTTTATTTTTCCTTTTCTCCCTTTTTTATTTTTCCTTTTTTATTTTTCCTTTTTCCTTTTTATTTTTCCTTTTTCCCTTTTATTTCCCCCCCTCTCCCTGTGGGTTTGGCCTTCCCAAACTCTCCTTACCTGTCCAGGCAGGTGGGACATGCCCCACAGGAGACGCTCCAAATATGACCACCGGCATTAACAAATTCCCACCCTTTGGGGACAGGGACGAAACTCCCGGAAAGGGTTAAAGGCTGCCGAGACCCCGCGGAGAAGGGACAGGTGGAGGGAGGTGCTGGAAACGCGATCCCCAAAAAAAAAAAAAAAAAAAATTTTGGCACGGAGGGGAGGGAGAGCAGAGGAGGAGGAGGAGGAGGAGGAGGAAGAGGAGAAGCCCTCTCCGCGTGCCCAGATGGGGGAGGGCTGGCGGGTGACACGGGCGGGGACACGGGGCACGGAGGGACCCGCGATGTCCGAGGCCGCCGCGGCCGCCGCGGGGCTCCTCCGCCGGACCCCGTCCCGCTGGGACCCCGCGGCCGCGCGGCTGGCCGCGCAGCTGGCCCCCGCCAGCGGCGCTCCCTCGCGAGCTCGTCTGGGGTCTTGGTCTGGGGTTTGGGTCTGGGTCTGGGGGCGATGGGAGCGCTGTCCCCTGCGATTTTAGGGGGGTTCTGCTGTTTTATTAGGCTGGTTCAGCAGAAATAGGTCATATAAATTATTACATAAATATATAAATTATAATAGTTTTAAATATAAAATATTATATAAATATATAAAATATATAAAATATATTTATATAAAAATATAAATGTATAAAATGTGTATATAAAATATAAAAATATTATATAAAATATATAAAACTATATAAAATATAAATGTATAAAGTTGGTATATAAAATATATAAATAAAATATATATTTATATCTATAAATATATATAAATATACGCATATTTATATAATTAAATACATATATAAACTCACGAGAAGGGGCAGCCAAACCCTGATTTTTGAGGTGTAACACCCCTAGGCCTGGCTTTGCTCGTTAATCCCTCCCGCCGAGCCTCGGGCGCTGGGATTTGTCCCCCCCCACAATTCCAGATGTGCCCCAGAGGTTTTGGGCTTTAAACCAGAATTCCTGGGTGGCTCCCGCTGATTTCAGCCCCTCGTTAGGGGAAGACAAACGGATCCGGGGGATCCCAAATTCCAGCCCTGGTAACCCGAGCCCCCCGTGACCCTCGCGCCCTCCTGGCCCCGCTGCCCTGGCAAAGCCGGGGGAACCGCCAGGGCATGGGCAAATCCGACCGGGAGAAATTACATTTATTGGAATTGTCATGGCCAGTTAATGGGAAAAAATATATTTATATTATATTTATTGGAATTGTCATGGCCAGTTAATGGGAAAAAATATATTTATATTATATTTATTGGAATTGTCATGGCCAGTTAATGGGAAAAAATATATTTATATTATATTTATTGGAATTGTCATGGCCAGTTAATGGGAAAAATTATATTTATATTATATTTATTGGAATTGTCATGGCCAGTTAATGGGAAAAAATATATTTATATTATATTTATTGGAATTGTCATGGCCAGTTAATGGGAAAAATTATATTTAAATTATCATTCCCAGTTAATGGGAAAATTATATTTATTGTAACTATCATTGTCATTTCATGGGAAAATTATATTTATTGGAATTATCATGGCCAGTTAATGGGAAAAAATATATTTAAATTATCATCCCCAGTTAATGGGAAAATTATATTTATTAGAATTATCATTCCCATTTAATGGGAAAAAATATTTATTTTATGGTTCCCATTTAATGAGAAAAGTAATATTTATCGTACTTATTGTTCCCATTTAATGGGAAAAATTATATTTATTTTATCATTCCCATTTAATGGGAATTTAAAAAAATTAAACATAAAAACAAAAAATAAAAATAAAAAATAATTAAACAATAAAAATAAAAATAAAAACATTAAAAATAAAAATAAAAATAAAAACATAAAATAAAAATAAAAATTAAAAAAAAAATAAACCCAGCCAGGAAGTTCAGGATTTGTGAGCAGCAGAGGGCAGCATCTCTGCGTGTCCCCCGTGCCCCAAAAGATTTTTCTCTTCCCAAGTCCCTGCTGAAAGGTGGAAAAATTAAAATTAAACTCAAACTAAAACTAACTAACTAAATAAATGAATAAATGAATTTCGAAAAAGAAAATAAAAAAACCCAAAAAATATAAAAATAAAAACAAACAAAAAAATTTAAAAAATAAAATTGAAATAAAAATAAAATAAAAAATAAGTAATAAATTAAAAAATATAATAAAAGTTAAAAAAAAAAAATAAAATAAATTTAAAAAATTTAAAATAAAATAGAAATAAAAATAGAAATAAAAATAGAAATAAAAATAAAAATTAAAATTAAAATTAAAAAATTAAAAAAAAATAGCCAGGAAGCTCGGGATTTGTGAACAGCGCCCCTGCCCTCCTGCACGCCCCGGTGCCCCGGCCCCGTCCCGGGCTGCAGAAACCGGACACCGGGGGAGCGACCGCGGGGCCGCGCTGCGGGCCGAGCACCGCCCCCGCCGGGCACTGCCCTTCCAGCCCAGCCAAGCAAAAACCCTTCCACGCCTCCAAAAACCCTCCCCACCCTCCAAAAACCCTTCCAGCCCAGCCAAAAACCCTTCCACCCTCCACCCACCCACCGCCGTCCCTCCGGCCGCAGCGCGGCCATGGCCGCGGCGCTGCTGCCCGGCTGCCTGCAGGACGAGGCCACCTGCTCCGTGTGCCTGGAGCTCTTCAAGGACCCGGTGTCCATCGAGTGCGGCCACAACTTCTGCCGGGCGTGCATCGCCGGCAGCTGGAAGGAGCTGGAGGCCGACTTCCCCTGCCCGCAGTGCCGCGAGGTGTTCCAGCAGAAAAGCTTTCGGCCGAACCGGCAGCTGGCCAACATGTCCGAGATCATCGGGCAGCTGCTGCTGCGGGCGGACGGACGGACGGACGGGGACGGGCTGTGCCCCAAGCACCGCGAGGCGCTCAAGCTCTACTGCAAGGACGACCGCAGGAGCATCTGCGTGGTGTGCGACCGCTCCCGCGAGCACCGCCCGCACGCCGTGGTGCCCGTGGACGAGGCGTGCGAGGAGTACAAGGTCCGTCTGTCCGTCCGTCTGTCGGGTTTTTCTCCCCCCGTTCGGGCGCTTCCCGGCTCTGTTTTTGCGGGATGAGTTGTGTTATTCGGGGAGGTGCGAGGTGCGGGGGAGATGTGGGGAGCTTGGGGGATGTATCCGATGTGGGAGAAAAAAGGGGGAAAAGGGGGAAAAGGAGACAAAAGAGAAAGAGGAAAAGGAGAAAAAGGAGAAAGAGGAGAAAAAGGAGGAAGAGGAGAAAGAGGAGAAAAAGGAGAAAAAGGAGAAAAAGGGGAAAGAGGAGAAAGAGGAGGAAAAGGAGAGAAAAAGGAGGAAGAGGAGAAAGAGGAAAAAGGAGAAAGAGGAGAAAAAGGAGGAAGAGGAGAAAGAGGAGAAAAAGGAGAAAAAGGAGAAGGAGGAAAAGGAGGAAAAGGAGAAAGAGCATAAAAAAGAGGAGGAAAAGGAGGAAGAGGATAAAAAGGAAAAAAAAAGGAGAAAAAGGAGAATAAGGAGGAAAAGGAGAAAGAGGAGGAAAAGGAGGAAAAGGAGGAAAAGGAGAAAGAGCATAAAAAGAAAGAAAAAAGAGAAAAAGGAGAAAAGGAGAAAGAGGAGAAAGAGGAGAAAGAGGATAAAAAGAAAGAAAAGGAGAAAAAGGATAAAGAAGGGAAAGAAGAGAAAAAGGAGAAAAAGAATGAAAAGGAGAAAGAGGATAAAAAGAAAAAAAAGAGAAAAATGAGAAAAAGGAGGAAAAGGAGGAAAAGGAGAAAGAGGAGGAAAAGGAGGAAGAGGAGGAAGAGGAGAAAGAGGAGATAAAGTAGGAAAATGAAAAAAAAAGGAGAAAAAGGAGAAAAAGGAGGAAAAGGAGGAAGAGGAGAAAAGGAGGAAAAGGAGAAAAAGGAGGAAGAGGAGAAAAAGGAGATAAAAAAAGCGGGGAGAGCTGCCCTCCTTCCCTCTCCTGGGTTTCTCTGGTTTTTGGGAAGGATTCGCCTCGCCGGGAGGGGAGCGGCCGAGGGCTGGGAGAGCGTCCAGGAACGAGCGAGGTTAATTAAAGCCGGGCTGACCTTTTCCTGCGCCGGGAGCCGATGGGAGCAGGGCTCGCCCCGTCCCCGCTCCCTCCGTTCCTGTTTTTTTTGGGATCTCTGGTGATTCTCGGGAAGCGGCGGAGCCAGAGGGATTTCCCGGCGAGCGCATCCCGTGTTTTCATCCCACCCCACAAAGGGCAAACCCTGCGGGCAGGAGGAGGCAAATCAAACTCTCCTTTTGTCCGCAGGAGAAGATCCAGGGGCGCTTGGATTTCCTGCGGAAGGAGCGGCAGGAACTGCTGGAGTTCAAAGTGAACGACGACAAGAAAACGCAGGAGCTGCTGGTGCGTGCTGGGGTGGGGTGAGGATCCCGAAAAATGGGAATGGGAGGTTTTTCTCCTTCCTCCCGGCCCCACCACCATCATCGAGAGCCTCAGGATGGTGCTGGAGCATCTGGGAGCCAGGCAGGCTCCGGGGCTCTGCTCCACCCTTCCTTTTCCTCAGCACACCATCCCCTGTGGCAGCAAATAATAATAAAAAAAAAACCTGGCACACTGAAAATAATTCCTTTCCCAGACCATTCCTCCCCAAAAAAAGTGGTTTTGGGGGATCCTGGTGGGGATTCCTCTCCCACCCCGCTGCTTCCCAAGGTTTTTGTCTGGGAATTCTGTGATTCCTCCAAAGGAAACCCCCCAGGCTGGAGCTGTGGAGTCACCCCAGGCCTGTCTCCCCCAAAACCCCTTTTTCCCGTGTTTCTGCCCCAGAAAACCATCGAGAGCGAGCGGCAGAAGCTGCTGTCGGACTTCGAGCGGCTGCGGCAGTTCCTGCACGACCAGGAGCACATCCTGCTGGGGCAGCTGGACAAGATGGAGAAGAACATCTCCAGGAGGCAGAACGAGAACATCACCGACCTCTCCAAGGAGATCACGCTCCTCAACAAGCTCATCGCCGAGCTGGAGGAGAAAATCCAGCAGCCCATGCTGGAGTTCCTCAAGGTGGGGTGTCAGCTCCCAGCCACGACCCTATTCCTCCTTTTTCCCAAGTGTTCCTGGATCCTGTGGAGGTGTTTTGGGGAGAAAAGCCCTTTTTTGTTCTGCCTTTAATGAGTGGAGGGTGCAAGGAGGTGTCTGAGCGCCCCAAGCTCTCTCTGGCCGAGGAATATCCGGTGACAGAATGTTCTTTTCAATTTTAATGATTTTTTTTTTCCCTCCATGAATTTCTCTGGATTTTTCCAGCACACCCCAAGCTCTGGGTTTCAAGGTGTTCAGAGCTGAGCGAGACCAAACTCTGCTTTTTGAGGCTGGGAAAACAACCCAAAATCCTTTTCCACAGCTCCTTTCCCCACCCCAGGGCTGCCCAAAATCCTTTTCCACAGCTCCTTTCCCCACCCCAGGGCTGCCCAAAATCCTTTTCCACAGCTCCTTCCCCCACCCCACGCGGTGACCCCTGAATGGAGCTGGTTTTTATTGGATTCAGATCGTGCTGCTGGCTCCCCCAGACCTGCCCGGGGTTAAATTCCCTCTGGGCACTGTCAATATTTGCAGACGTGGGTGGGAATTCACCCCGCGTGCTCTCCGTGCTGGTGCCCACGTAAAAAACCCAGAACAACAATTGGTGTTTTATTAAAAAAGCAGGTTTGGGAAGGCTGGGCTGGCTCCAGGGTCCCTTTTCCAGCCCCTGGGAGGTGACCCTGCCTTTGTGTGGGCTCTGGAATGTTTTTGGAGGGCAGAACAGGCAAACAGTGGCTGGGCTCTGCTGTTGGTGTTGCAATTTTATTGAGTGTGTGGCAACTTTATTGAGTGTGTTTGAACCTTGAATTACCTCCACAATCCACCCCTGCCTGGGGGAAAATCACTTCCCTGTCCACCTCAGGCGCTCCAGGATTTTCCTGGGGGTGTTAGATGCAGGAATCCAGGGAAATGTCACAGTGGCAAAACTAGCTTTTTCCCCCCAAAAAAAGAAAGAAGCCCAGAAGTTTCTCTCAAAGCCACCTCAGAGACTTCACCAAAAACTCGAGGTCATCTAATTGGGCAGAAGCCCAAAAGCCCCGCTTGGCCCATCAGGTCACTTTAATTTCAAAGAAATTAAAATTTCAAAGAAATTTCAAACTTTAATTTCAAAGAACGAAAAGAACTGAGCTGCTTTTGCAAGATGTTTATACCAGGGGCAGACCTCTGCACCTGGCTCGAGTTTTTCTGTTTGTTATTTTGCCTTTTATTGAACCTTTTTTTTTGTTTCTAACACCTCAGCAGAAGCCGTCCTGCCTGTTGTTTGCCCCCAAGAGGAAATAGCTGAGCTATTCTTGGGTGTGTTGGGCTCCCTTTTGATTTTTTCATAAGACCTGGCCCAAGAAAAAGAAATCTGACACCCAGGGATGGACATCCCGGGGGGTTTGAGGAGCAGGAATTGCTCTGGGAGGGTCACAGTCTCTCTTTTTCCCTTCCAGGACGTGGCGGGCGTCATCACCAGGTAGGGAATTCTGCTCTCCCCGCTGCCCAGTCCAGGGGTCCTGGGGAGGGTGGAATTTTCCTTCCCCCTCTCTGCCAGCCTCGGGTCTTCTCCATCTCCTCGGAAATTTGATTTTCCAGTGCCCCTTTCCCTACCAGCGGGCTCCTTGCAGGCTCGGGTGGGACCAGAAATTCCGAATTCCCTGATTTGCTCCCCCAGCGCTGCGGGTCAGCTCTGAAACAGCGGCTGGTGGAGCTGGGGAGGGGGTTTCACCCCCAAAAAATCCCCCCCATCACCCCAGAGAAGCCTCAAAATCCACGCCCAGACCCCCAATTCCTCACCCCAAGGAGGACGGAATCCTCTGGGCGGGATGGGACGGGAGCAGGGGGGGCAAAGGGAGCTGGAAATGGGGGAATGCCAGCGATTTAACCATTTCCTCGTCGTTTTTTAATTTTATTTTTTTATTTTTTCCCCTCGGCAGGAGCGACGACGTGAAGTGCCAGAAGCCCGTCCCCGTCTGCACCGACATGAAGATGCACGTCTGCAACTTCTCCCTCAAAACCGTGGTCCTCGAGAAGGTCCTGAAGAAATTCCGAGGTGGGTGGGAAAGGCTGGGAAAAAATAAAAAAAATTATCAAATAATCCCTGTTTTTTCCTGGCATTGGGAGGGAACGCTGCTGGAGGGTTCCAGGGCACCAAAAATGAGCAGAAATCTGGAAAAAAGTTGTGAAAATCTCATTCTGGAGGTGGGGATGAGCAGGAAGAGGCTCAGCCAGGCGGGTTTCTGGGGAAGGAAATGTGGTTTTTTGGTTTTTTTTTTTTTTTTTTTTAAGGGGGGAAAATCGGCCTGTGAGCATCAGCTTTGGAGCAATAAAAACTTTAATTTCAAGACAGCCAAGCCCTGGGTTTGCAGGGAGCCACGAGATGGCGCTGAGAGAGCTGGAAAGGCAAAATGCACCAAAAAAAGAGCGGCTCTGGAAGAGAAAAAACCAAATTCCAAATGGGAATTACACCCTGGGGAAAGAATTGGCTTAAAGGAGGTGCTCAAGGCTTGAAATTCCAAGAGGGGAGAGGGCATGATCACTGTGGTTTAAATAAATCCCGCGTTTTCTTCATGCCAAGAAGGGTTTTTTTAATGAAAATTAAATATATTTAACATATATATATATATATTTAATAAATATATTTTAATGAAAATTAAATCTATTTATATATAAATACATAAATATATTTAAATATATTTCATGCCAAGAATGTGGTTTTAATGAAAATTAAATATATTTAAGGGGGTTTTAAATGAAAATTAAATATATTTCATGAAAATTAAATATATATAATATAAAATTAAATAATTATATTTAAAATTAAATATATTTGAAGAGGATTCTCCCCTGTTGTGCTGCTCCATCCTCAGCTCTTGCTGATGCTTTGGTGGCCCTAAAAGAGACCTGGGCCACCCCTTCTGCCTCTCTGGGTGTCACCACTCACGGCCCTGCCTTTTCTCCTTCCAGAAAACCTGCAGGACGAGCTGGGAAGAGGTGAAAAAGGTAAAAAAGAAGAGATTTCACACTTAGCACCCAGAGCAAAGACTCAAAATTGTGGTTGTACTTTGCAAAGCCAAAGAGAGTGGGACAAAAAGGAAGGAAAAAAAAAGGAAAAAAAAAGGGAAAAAAAAAAAAGGAAAAGACACTCTAGATTTCCTTTTTTTTCTTTTTTTTTTCTTTTTTTTTTCTCCTTAATTTCTTCTCTCTCGATGATTTCCAGATCCAGCCTGCTCAGCTGCAGAGCCCAAAGCCGATTTTTCTAACTGACGCCGGGGATCTGACAGCTCAGCCAGGTCCTCTCTGCCTGTTTGCACTTAACAAACCCACAGATTTCAGACCAAAAAAAGCCACTCTGAGCCCCTCAATTTGCCAAATTTGCTCTGCTGGGCTCCACCGGGGAATTGGGATGGAGGGTTGAGCTCCAGCATGAAGCCAGAGGGGTTAAATCCCATCAGAATTTGGTTAATTCCTTAAGTTAGTTAAGAATTCAAATTAAACCCCAGCAGCATTTGGTTAGTTCCTTAAGTTATTTAAGAATTCAAGTTAAATCCCATCAGAATTTGGTTAATTCCTTAAGTTAGTTAAGAATTCAAATTAAATCCCATCAGAATTTGGTTAGTTCCTTAAGTTATTTAAGAATTCAAGTTAAATCCCAGCAGAATTTGGCTCATTTTTAAAGGTGATTAGGAATTTAACTCCTTCCCACAGGAGAGGTGGTGAATTTGAGGGACAAACCCAGCCCAGGATAATTTTCCATGCTGGGCGAGCCCCTGGGAATGGGCTCTGCAGGAATTCTGGGATGAACCCTCTCCCTCTGACCTCCGCCTGAGATTAAAACCTGCCCCATCCACACTTCCCCGCAGGTGCCCAGAGCAGAATTTTCAGAAGAAAAATCTCATTTTTTGCTTTTAAAAAGCTGCGGTCTCTCCCACGGGGGGTCTCAAAGGAGGTCAGCCCACGGGGTTGGACCTTTTCCAAGGATTCTGGTCACAAATGGCACCCCCAGACACCTCTGGAAGTGCCAAAATCTGGCGGAAAACTCAAGGAGAAGCCAAAAGCCCCTCGCTGCATGCCCAGGGCGGGTGGGTGCATGTGCAGAGGCGCGTGCTGCCCCATGACGTTGTGCTTGAACCTCAGACCCAAATCCTGATGGTTCCAGGAGCTGGAGAGGCCCAAGAAAGGAAATCACCCTGTGGATAAAAAAAAAAAAAAATAATGGGCATTGATGGAATTGGCTCGTTCCACCCCGTTCCCCCACAGTTTTGCTGGTGGGATTTGCAGTTTCTGGTGCAGGAAATGTTATTTTTTGGCTACTCTCACTTTTGGGGAGGAACCTGGTGCTTAAATGATCCCAGCCTTCCCCGTTATGGCTTTCCCCACCTTTACAAAGCACTCTGAGGCTTTTAATCCCACCGTGTCTCTTCTGGGAAATTTTTATGCCAATTTCTGACCCGAATCTGTGAATTTTGGAGAGCACAAAATCCTTTATGGAGCAGCACCTGCTGCGTTTCAGCTCCAGAGGCCCCATTTTGCACTCCCCACAAAGGGTCTCGTGGACTGGGGGTGACTTTGCTGACTACAACCACAATTTGAGGTCACTCGTTGCTTCCTCCCAGCCTGAGTTTGGAAAAGGGGGAGGGAAAAAAAAAATCTGTTGGGACCAGGCTGCACTTGCACGTTTGGTTTGCTCCAGGTGGAAAGATGCCCTTAGGTCGTGGCTTCCCACAAGGATTTGGGGTGGTTTGGGGATCCAACCTCTGAGATTTGTGATGCCAGGGGGGTGTGGAGCCCACCTGTGTGTGGACGAGCTGGAAACCAAGATTAAAAAAAATCAATTTATGTGGAAAAAAAAAATAATCCTTGACCTAAGGCCCATCTTTGCTGTGGATAACGGCGGATTATCTGCATGTGCTTTGTCATGGCGCTCCTTTCTCCCGCTGGGCTCGTGTTGTTGTCGCCCCATTTCTCAGCAGAAGCAGCATGAGACAAACCCCACCTCGAGGGATTTGGGGTGTCCATGGGGGTGTCAGTGTGGGGTGGGATTACTGGGGCTAAACTGGGATTATTGAGATCCGGGCTGGTCCAGGAATTGGTAGCTGCCACCCCGCGTCGCGCTTTTCTTCGCTCGCGGAGTCCTGAGGGATAAGGAAATGAGGATGAGGATGAGGATGAGGATGTCACCTCTGTCCCCAACAGAGGACCTGACCCTGGACCCCGACTCGGCCAACCACCTGCTGATCCTCTCGGCCGACCTCAAGAGCGTGCGCATGGGCTGCAGGAAGCAGGAGCTGCCCGACAACCCCAAGCGCTTCGACACCAACTCGCGCGTCTTGGCCAGCACCGGCTTCAAGTCGGGGCGGCACTACTGGGAGGTGGAGGTGGGCCCCTCGGACGGCTGGGCCTTCGGCGTGGCCCGCGAGTCCGTCCGCAGGAAGGGGCTGACGCAGTTCTCCCCCGAGGAGGGGATCTGGGCCGTGCAGCAGAACGGGGGCCGCTACTGGGCCGTGACGTCGCCGCAGCGCACGCCGCTGTGCCTCAGCCGCAAGCTGAGCCGCGTCCGCGTCTACCTGGACTACGAGGGCGAGGAGGTTTCCTTCTACGACGCCGAGAGCATGCAGCACATCTTCACCTTCAACGTGGCCTTCCAGGAGAAGGTGTTCCCGCTCTTCTCGGTCTGTTCCACCGTCACCTACATCAAGCTGTGCCCCTGAGGCGCCGCGGGGAAGGGCCGGGCGGGCGCCTGGGACTGACTCAGATCAGCCTGGTTTTGGGGGGACGCGGGCGGCGGGGTGGCCAGGAGAGCACCACAAGGAGGGTCTTCGGGGCACAGAGACGTCCAGAAGTTGTGGTCGCCAGCTTCGAGGAAGGTGGTGGTCGCCAGCTCAAAAGATCGCGGCCACCAATCTGAGCTCAGCTCTGGAAGGGGTGACAAGCTCTGCCAATCAGTGGGAAGGAACCTTCCAGAAGTCATCTGTGGCTCTGGTCTGACCCTGGATGGGGGTTTGAGGGTCTGTGGGAAGCTTTGGAGCCGCTCCTCCGCCCCCTTGGAAGTGCCGACGGCTGGGAAATTGGATATTTGTGGGGTGGGAAAGGTGGGGTTGAGCAGGAATCTTGGGACGTCCATCCAAAGCAAAGCTCCCCTGTTCGTCCACAGAGAAGAAATCCAGCCAGAAATCTCCTGGTTCCTTCTCCCACGTGGGGAAATCATTTTCCCCCCCAAAAAAAGCTGGTTTTGGGATGTTGTGAGAGTTGTCTGAGCTGTCCCAGGTGACCACCAGGTCAGAGCTTTCCACTCTGGAGGAGCCTCTGCGGCTTTGGCTGCTCTCCCTCTCTGGTTCTCCACCCACAGCTCCTCTGGAAAAGGTTAAAAGGTGCTTTTTTGGGTTTTTTTTAACGGATGTTTGTCCTGCTGGACCTGAGCAAGGCCCACATTTGTCCCTCTGGTGCTCCCGTGCTGAGGCTTTTCCAAAATATCCCTCGTGGTTCTCACGCTTTGCGTGGATTTAGGTGCTGAACCTTGTGTTCCCTCAGGTTCTCAGCAAAATCACCTGTTTATTCTAATTTCTTGTTTGTTTCTTTTCTCTGGAAACCCTCGGTCTCTGCCAACTCGCATTTGCTTCATCCCCTCTGGTTTTGCCAAAAAAAAAAAAAAAAAGAAAGAAAAAAAGCAGCTTTAAATAATAATAATTTTTTTAAAAAGCAGCTTTAAAAAATAATAAATTTTAAAAATCAGCTTTAAAAATAATAAATAAAAAAGCAGCTTTAAAAAATGATAAATTTTAAAAAAAGCAGCTTTAAAAATAATAAATAAAAAAAAGCAGCTTTAAAAAATAATAAAAGTGCTGTTACTGGGGAGTTTTGGGGGTGGTCAGCTTTGGAGCCTTTTCCACAAAACAAATCCTTTTAGGAAATTACACACTTGGGGCAGCAACTCTCACAGAAATGAAGCCACAAGCAGGGGAATAAAATGTGTGGCCCTTGGGAGCTTCATCCCCGCTGAAGAAATGACAGAAATAAATGAAAACCCTCGGAATAAGGAAAATATTCACAGGGTCGTGACTTTTCTGATCTCGAAATCGTGTTTTGATTTTGATTTGGAACCACCCGGGTTGTTCTTAGCCCATGTGTGGGAAATAAAACATAAAGGTGCTACCTGGGCTTATTTTCATATATATATATACACAATATATATATTTAAAATAAATTTGTATAACTATGTATCATAATATATATATGTATTTATGTGTTGGGGTGAAGGCATATATAAAAAAAATATATAATAGAATATAATACAATAAAAATAATGGGATTAATATATATGTATTTGTATGTAATTATTGGGGGGTTGTGTTCCACATTTGTTAAAAATCAAATATCACCAAATCCCCCAAATTAGGG
>NW_024367450.1:89918-118820 GCF_014805655.1 Passer montanus
TGGCCAAGTTCATAATGAGCTACTGGTGATTGCTCTGTGCTCAATTAATTATTAGCTGGGTTTGATTGGTGAAAATGGGGATAAATCTCCCTCTCTGATGCTGGGGGAACCTGAGGGTTGTGGTGGTCTTGCCATATCCCGTCCCTGAACCTCTATTTTTGGGCTGGGAATGCACCTGGAGCTGCTCCCCTCCAGCTACATGGAGGGGCAAGTTGGAATTTTATGGGAATTGGGATGAATTTCAGGCTGGATTTCAGGATGAACTTCAGCTCAGTGACCACAGTGAAGGTTGGCACGGCGCCCTCAGCAACTGGGCTGGTGTTTCCTTTGGGCATTTATCATTTCCTGTCAATAATCCTGTCCAAAAAATCCCACCCGCAGTACAGGTGGACTTTCCAAGGCTACGGAATTTAGGACAATTACTGGTGAGAGGAGAAACTCCAGCAAAACCTTGGACTTGCTTTGAAGATTCGGGATAATTTATTTGATATACTTGGATCGACTTTGCATTGGACACACTTCAGGTAGAAGAGACCAGGACCGCATCCTGACTGGTGCTGTGGGGAATGCTTAATTACTTAACAGGAATTAGTGTTGATTAATTAATTGGTGGTGTTGGACCACCCAAAGGAGAGGATGGTGAGGAAGCACTGGGTTGTCTCTCAAATTCGGGCTGGGGGAACTGAGAGTGATGACTTCCCACAGGGCTGGAGTGTGGCAACACCATTTATATATTTATATCACATTTCTATGTGATGGCACTGCCCTCAGACAGAAGAAACCAGGAATTCCCACCTTTATTTCTCCTTAGTCATTCCATGAGGTGCCTTGCACGCAAATGAATCGGGAATTACAGCGGTGGACAAGGGGGAGCAGCAGAGTCCTGAAACTGCCTGGTTTTAGTGCTCCCTCCTACCCCCATTTTATAATAATAGTTTATATTATAGTTTATTTTACAATACAATAGTTTACAACTCTGATTTACTATTTCAGTGCTCCCTCGTTTCCCCAGGACGCGTTTAACCAGTTCTAACAGTTTAACCAGGTCCCGCTCCAGCTCCGTTCCACCTCCTGCTGATTTCTCCTGGGAAGGGCCAGATTTCACACCGCCCAAGGGCGGCCGGGGCGTGCTCAGAGCTCGTTCCTCTGCGCCAGCCTCCCGAACCACTCACCGCTGTCGTGGTGGATGTTGCTGGCGGCCCTGATGGCTGATTTCATGGCGGTGTCGATCCAGGCGTGTGGCTGGGCCGCGTGCTCCCCGGCGAAGTGCACGCGGCCCTCGTGAGCGAACAGGGCCTGCGAGTAATCCACGAACTGGTACGGGGTGAAGGCGGCGAAAGCGCCCAGGGAGTGCTGGTCCAGCTGCCACTTCTGGATCACGTGCTGGTCGCAGGTGTACTGCAGGTACTCCTTGCTCACCTGGTGGATGTCCGCCAGGTCTTGCAGCACCACGTCCACGCACTTCTCGTCGGTGAGGGGCAGGAAGAACTCGGCGTCGTTGTTCCAGGTGTAGGAGGCCAGGATGACGCCCACCCCGCTGGAGAAGTTGTGGCTGGGGTAGTAGATGAAGCGGGAGGGGCGGTCGGTGATGGAGTACCCTCCGCGGATCCCGTCCTTCTCCCAGAACTTCTCGGAGCACGCCAGGATAATTTTGGAGGCACTGGCGTAGTTGATGGAGCGCAGGGCATGCGCCTTGATGGGGGACAGTGGTGGCAGGAACTGGATGTGCCTGGTGGCTTTGGCGCTGGAGGTGACAAGGACATAATCTGCAGTGATGATGGTGGGGGCCAGCGTGTCCGGAGCACGGTAGAACACCCGGACTTTGTTGCCCTTCGTCATGATCTTCTCCACAGTGCAGTTGAACTGGATGACGTTGGGCAGAGCCTTGTGGAAGGCTCTGGGCAGCTGGTCAAACCCTCCGGTGATTTCGTCAAAACTGGAAGGGAGGAGAAGCGGGAAGGTGTGGGAAGGACGCTGAGGTTTGGGGAGTGTGAAAACCTGAGCTCTTCTGGAGCTTGGGGGCCCCGTTGAGCCGCGAGTGGATCCTGTTTGGAATCACTCTGGCGTTTTCTGTGGTGGGAACAGGGTTGGGGCGAAGGGACAGCACTCACGTCTCGTCAGAGAAGACGTCGAAGTCCCACAGGGAGGCCAGGAAGGACAGGTAAAACCCCGAGTCCTCATTCATCAAGTCACCGATCATGTCAACAGCTCCTCGGCTCAGCTCCCCCACCTTGATCAAATATTCCTGGAGATCCCAGGAGAAGAGACACAGCCTGAGGTTGTTAGCTCAGCTAGGGCTCCACTGGAGCTGGGCTGGCCCCTTTCTCAGCCTTTTTTAAGTAGATGAAATCATTTATCAGGGAAAAGCATCCAAAAGGTGACAAAGGACGGGATTAGAGTGACACAGACAGACCCTTCTCAAAGCAGGGAGAGCAGTTTAATTATCAAGAGCTGGTATTAAATTTGCCCTCGAGCCCAAGCCATTACCTTGGTGGAGAAAGAGTCGTGTTGAGCCAGATACTTCCTGCAATCAGTGGTCTGGAATTTATTAAAAGCCTGGAGAAGAAACATTGATATATTCACTGGAAAAAGATCCGTTTCCAGAAGTGCTGCCCAAAATTCTCTCAGAATTTCAGGGTTTGGTAACCCCAGGAGCTTCTGGACATCAAGTTTCAGGCAGCAGTGCCTTAGTGTGGCATTTTCTGCTCACCCAAGTCCTGGTGGACTCCTTCCAAAGGATTTTTTACAGACAAAGAGGGGTTTTGCATCACCTGTCCTTGTTTCTGAACGAGCCTCTCTGCTTTGGACTCCAAAATGACCCTGTTCTTCCCCAACTTAGGGCTGAGTCTTTCCCCAGTTTACGGCCAAGTTTCCTCCAGCTCATCGTTCAGTTGAGGGGACAGCAGGGGAAAAATTGTACCTTGTTCAGGACCTCCCGGTACAGCTGGCTGGCGCTCTTGCCCCGCTCCGACGGCTTCACCGTGTAATTCAGGATGTCAGGGTTCCTGTTGACCTCCTCAGCCCTGACCCGAGCGCCCTTCAGGAAGTACCAGGTGTTGTTGTCATTCTGGATGAAAGGATTCAGCTTCAGGTTGAACTGGCGGATGAATTCACGGACCAGCCTGGAAGAAGGGCAGAGTGATGGCACCAGGAGCCAACGAGCAACCCCTGAGCTCTGCCACCAAAACGTTTTGTCCCCTTGGCACAGATGCTGAACCCTGGGGAAGCACTGGGGACGATTCTCTCCCCAAACTGGGCTGGGGAGAAAATCATCCCTCACCTGCCCACGGGGGTGGACATGCCCTCACCTGTGCTTGCCTGGCAGGCGCATGGGTCCCAGCTCCACGTACCAATCCTGTCCCTCGGGGCGGTACGTGCGGATCCGCCCCCCAACCCAGCTGCTCCTCTCCAGAATGGTAACCTAAACAAAATTGGGTGGAGATTGGAGACCGCCACACCCAACACGGTGGACATTGGAGACCACCAAACCAAACCATTGGGACATGGCCACTGGAGACCACTGAACCCAACCACTGGCACATGGTGGACACCAGAGACCATCAAACCCAACCACTGGCACATGGTCGCCATTGGAGACCATCACACCCAACATGGCAGCTACTGGAGACCATCAGACCCAAGATGGTGGACACCAGAGATCATCAAACCCAACCATTGGGACATGGTGGACACCAGAAACCATGAAACCCAACATGATGGACACCATAAACCACCACACCCAACAACTGAGACATGGTGGCCATTGGAAATTTGGCTCGTTTGAAGTGAAACTCCTGCAAAACAAAGTCCAGAGGGTGGGACAGATCCCCTTCAGATGAAGCACCTGTAGATCTAAACGCCTCTCTGTAGCCTGTGGGGCAGTTTCTCATTTCCCAACTCCTGGGCTGCATTTGGACACCAGCTCTGGTGAGAAGGTTCTCGTGGTGGTTCAGGATCAAACAGGGCTCTGAAAGCAGCACCAATCTGTCCCTCCATGCCTTGCAAACCCTCTTTGAGGGTGCCTTGGGACGGTTTGGAAACCCCTGGAATTTCTGCTAAAGACAGAATGTTTAATTTGGGTGAACCAACATCAGGAGAAATTATTGGAGACAATTCTCCTTCCCTTCCTTCTTCCACCACTCTGGTTGACCCCACTGCCACTTCCTTTCCCCTCACCAGCCTGGAGGACCTTTAGGGGAAGGAAACAAGCCTGGCAGGGCCGCGTGAAATTCCCACCTTGTGCCCCGCGTCCCGGAGCAGCTTGGCTGCCGTCAGCCCGCCGATGCCCGCGCCCACCACGACCACGTGCGCCGGGTGGGCCGTGGGCTCCAGCCCCTCCTGGACAATCTGCAGCAGCTCCTCGTAGTCCCGGTCATGGAGACAATACTCGGGGAAGCACGGGAAGCGCTTGGCGCTCAGGACACCCGCGAGCAGGAGGATTTGGAAGAGGACTGGGGAGGGAAGGAGAGATGAGAAGGTGATATTGCGGCGTTGGCACAAAGTGGCTCCAAGGATGGTGGTATCCAAGACCTAAAAAGAGGATGTGGGGTGGTTGTGAAATCCCTGGTACCAGCAGGCTCATCATGGAAGGCACCAGGAGACGTCGGCGACGGTGATTCCCGTATTCTAAGAGAAATCAGCCCACAGATGATTTCTTAGTTCTCCATATTCATGTTCGGCTTGTACAGCTGTTGTGGTGAGTTCCCAAAATGACTCTGACCTTCTTAGAATAAGCTCCAAAGCTTTCAAGAACAGTAATTAGTGTCACTCATGTGCAAAGAATCGAGGCACCTCATTGTCCCCAGTGACCTTTCCCATAGCTGGGTAATTTGGGGAGTTTTTATGTGAAGGGTGGAGGGAAAAGACAGGATTGGGCAGATGGATCTGATGAAGACTTGCAAGACAGGACAGCTTGAGATAAAATTTCACAGAAAGGTGGATGAATTACAGGGATGAAGAGAGATGGGATTTATCTTCTTTAAAATTCCCTAATTAAATTTTTTCTACTTAATTTTAGACAAGAGAATTTTACTCTCCCTTAAAATTCCCTCCTCTAAAATTCCCTCCTTTAAAATCCCCTCCTTTTAAAAATCCCCCCCAATTTAAAATCCTCTCCTTTAAAATTATTGTGTATTTGAGATGCCCACAGGGAGCAGCAAACAGACCCAAAATGACCATTTCCACCAGAACAGACACAATATTATTTAACATTTTCACAGTGAAAGAAAATTTGGGCTGAGAGCCCCACTCTGTCCCATCCTATCCCCCGTTCCCCCCTCTCCCCCCAGCCTTGGGATTTTCCTAGTTTTGGTTTCTCTTTTTCAAAATAACTAAAGAGCAACTTTCATTTTCTTTTCCTTCTCCTGAGTGCAGCCAATTCTCTTCCAGGGAAAACCAAAAAGCTTTGGAGACCCTACTTTGGGTAATCCTTACTGCTGGAAAATCCCTGGGAATTGTGGTGGTTTTTTTTTGTTTTTTGTTTTTTTTTTTTTTTTTCCTGGAGCAGCCCCAGATCTGGGATGGATCTGACACAGATCTGGGATGGATCTGTCAGGAATCCACCTTGGAGCTTTTATCATCCAGAACCTGAGGCAGGTGTTTCAACAGCCCCTTGAGCTGATCAAGACACCAACCATGAGTGTAAAAAACAATTAGGAAGGATCTGCTCCAGAAGTCCTGTTAAGAGTGGGATAGGGTTGAATTGACTTGCCCTGATCACAGAATCATCACAGCTGGGTTGGAAAAAACCTACGGACCATTTGGGAGATCCTGCTTGGAGATCAGAGCAAATACCCTGGGAGATCCAGCTCTTGGAGGTGTCAGCTGGATCTCCACCTTCCATCAGGTGTTTTTTGGGAGGATGTGGAGAAAACACCGACTTGGAGCATGGAGGCATCCTGCAGGATGGCTCTCAGAGACTCCAAGCTCGTGCCCATGTTTCCTGAAAAAGCAGGATCATCCCACACCTCATATTTGAAGGGAGGTCTCCCCCTGCCCACAGTGCCTGGAGCTCCACGGAACAATCCAGATGGAAAAGCGGGAGGTGGCAAAGAGATGGAAACAAACCACCAAACCCAGACAGCAAAGATGAAAGAAAACCAGGAAAAAGCCCACTGAGATCTCAGGATTCAGGGGAGGAATCACTCACCTGTCCCAGTCATCTCTCCAGAAGGAAGATGAATCCTCTGCTGAGATTGGAATTCATTTTATACCCCAGCTTAAGGGGAAAAAAAAAAGCAACCTGGTGCTTGCAAAAAAAACCTCTGTCAATCAGTGCAACCCGGAAGGGAGTGATTTGTCATCAGAAGGGGAACAAGAAATTGAGCAGACTCAGTTCCTCTGCTGGCTTTTTTTTTTTCCCCCTTTACTCAATGGAGTAAAGTCAGCTGTCCACTGTTTTGGGGTGTACCGTGTTTACCCGACATAGTGACCGCACCCTGCTCCAGAGGCAGCAATTTCCCAGAAGGGAACAATCAGGTTTGGGGTTTTTTTCCTGGTATTGCACAAAGACTGCTGAAATCTGTACAGCCATCATGGGCATCCTTCTGAACCCCAGGGAGATCTTGAGCTGGCATTCAAAATGTTATTTCAGGGGTGAAAATTAGCATTTTTGGGGAAAATTCATCTACTGGATGCTCTTAGGTGTTGACAATTTCGGCTTGATCTTGCCTCTATTATAATAGAGAGGGTGAAGAATTGTTTGGGTGGGAAGGAGACCTTAAAGATCATCCAGAGCTTCACTGAAATGGCAAAAACTGGGTATTTTTCTAGAAATGAAACCAGTATTTTTCCAGAATGGAGACCCTGGACTTGCCAAAGCACCATAAACTCATCGGATGAGCTATCTCTTTGTTCTTGAACCGAGAGCGCCTGCTCAGAACCAACACCCTCACTGGGCTTTATCCTCTTCAGTCACCACAAAACTGTGAGGTTTCACAAAATATGGTCACAAAATATCTCAGGATAAAGGAACATTCAGTCAAACAAAATTTAGGTAGAATTTTGGATATTCATCTCATGGGTCTTTGCAGATTGCATTTATGGGATCTCCCAGTTCAGCTATGGAAACTGGGGGCTTTGCGTGGAAACATGGAAATTGTGGTGCTGTGTCCAAGGGATCTCCTCAGGAAAAGCCACCATGAGGGGTTTTGCCCAGAATTTTGCTTTTTGGTGGCGTGTGCGGGTATTTTTATGATTCCTGCAGGATTCCCAATGTCCTGTTCCTGGTTGTGCTGGTTTGAAGGTAAACCAGCAGGGGAAACCAACCCCACACAAATACCTTGCGAGAGATTTTAAGTCAGAGTTAAAATTTAATAGAAAAATTGCCACAAATGCAATGAACACAGAAAATTGCCTTAAAACCACAGGGTACAGCCTGTGAGGCAGGGTGGTGGCCACAGACTGATTAAGCAGTCGTTTCAGGGCTTGAAGTGATGGTTGAAGTCTTTAACTGGTGTCCCAAGTAATTAAACCTCGAGATTATATGTGTGCAGATTCAGGTGGTACATCCCCCAGGGTGAGGAGTTTCACAACGGAATGCTGCAATCCTACGAGTCATAGGATGTTTTTGGGGTCCTTGATGGTTTTTGTCGCTGTGAGTTCGTGATGTCAGGGACAACTCCTTCCTGTGCTGTCTTGGTTAAAATCGGGTGACACCTTCAGAATGTTTCCTTCTAAGAAAAACGGAAGGATTGAAGGTTTTTCTTGATTTTTTGTTTTTTTTTTTTGTCTTAGAGCATGTCTCCATTTAAGAAAATCCACCAGCTGGATTGGAAAAAAGTAGAAGTATCATTTTTTGGGGAAAAAAACCCTTTGGTTTGGGTCGGGTTTTATGTTCTGTGGTTCGCTGGTTGTTCCTCTGTGGGGTGTCAACACTGAACCTCCAAAAACCACACATTTGCTCCATCTGGAAAAAACAAACCTCGACAGATTGGGAATTGCACAATGAAACTGGCACGGATACACATCCCCAAGAAGAACAGAGAGTTTGGAGTGAGGGCCGCTGGTTTCACATTGTCCTGAGCACCTGGATTAAGGCGTGTCCCAACAAGTTGTTTCGGGATCAACCTCAGTGATGGGGACTTATTTTCTGGGCATCAACAATCCACCAGTTGCAAAAGCTGTCCCTCCCATCTTCCTGCTGCCATCTGTTGATTCCCCGAAGATTACGGGAAGGTGAATTTCCGCCTGGCACCAGTTGCATCACAAGGCAGGGAATCAGGGGGCGGGAGAAGGGATGGTGGCTTCTTTCCAAACTGCTTTTTTCTGGTGTCAAGGCTGATTTTTCTTAATGGAAGGAGAGGGAAAAAAAGGTGGGGTTTCATTCCACACGTCGTGTGGGACATCATGTTGGAGGGCACTTGGAGTGGAGGAGGGTGCTCACCTGGGAGCGTTTCCCTGTGGAGATGAAAAAGGACAGATTACGTAAAGCACAGGGGAGGAAAAAACCCCATGTGGATTTATTAATGAGATAATTAGCCTTAATGAGTGTCTGGGCCGGCAGGCACAGGTTGCAGAGGTGCGGGCAGGTCCTGTTGAGGAAAGATGCCCTTTCAAAGCATTTTCTTGTCCTTCACTTCCTGCTCGCCCCGAGGATTCCCTGGATGCACCTGTGGCACGTACTCGTGCCACTCTGAGGCAACACTTTTGGGACTGGGGGCATAAGAAATGGATGCGCCAGGGAGGAGTTTTTTTGGATGAAACTGCCCAAAACTGGGGTTCTCCTTATGGGAAGAATGTGGAGCTGATGGAGGAAGTCCAGAGGAGGCCACGGAGATGCTGGGAAAGTTGGGGTTCTCTTGGAGAAGTGAAGGTTCCTTATCAGGTTGATCTTACTGGGGTTCCCAGTAAGAAGGGAGTGGGTATGGCAGGGACAAATTTTTATCAGGGACAGGGAAAAGAAAAAAAGACAGAAAATAAGATTAAAAAATGAGTTTTTGGGAAAAATGTGTGACAGAACTGGGACGTGAACCCACACCTCCACCTGGGGCCCTCACCGGACGGCGGCTGCAGGACACCTAAATCTTTCAGAAAAAGGGAATTTATTGCTGCCTTATCAGCAGAAAACTAACTTCTTCCCACCTTGCTCAGACAGGGAGACGGCATGAGGATTAAGAGGAAGAAGTTCACAGTGACCAGACAGAATCCTGTGTTTGAATGGAATTTATGCATCATGTATGAGATGTATGAATATGCAACAGGTGATTGTTTTTAAGGGTTAATTCTCTGTTAACGGATGTCCTTTTTCGGGCTTGAAAAGATATCCGGACGTCTCTATCTCTTTGTTTTTATTGTCTCATATTTTCCTAATCTCAAATGTTCAAATTTTATTATTCTAATTATATTACTATTTTTGTAACCATTTTGTTACTATTAAACTTTCAAAATTTCAAAAATAACTGATTGGCGTTTTTTCACACAGCATAACTTTCTAACATAACACATGCAATATTCATTTCAATACTTGCAAAAAGCCAATCATAAACCACAAATTTTTCACAAAAGGGCCTGCAGGAGGTTTTGGGGACAGCTCTGGGATTGGGTTACCTCTAGAGGGCTCTGGCTAAGCCCAGCTGCTGCTCAGCCTCTCCCCTCTCTCCCGGATACCGGCTTGGGCTTCCGGAGCATCGCCTCCATTGTGTGCTGCTGGGGGAGGCTCTGGGGGCTGCAAGGGAGGGGTCCTGCATCGCCCCCTCCCTCCGTGGCCGCGGAGGACGCTTCTCCCGAGGAAAATCCCTGCGGCAGCCGGGGGCGGCAGGTAACGGGGAGAAAGAGGAGCGGGGATGTGGCAGCGGCAGCTCCTCTGGGGAGGGGACGAGGGACGGGCAGGATGGAGAGGGAGCCCTGCGCTCCGCAGGGATGGGGATGCTCCTGGGTGCTCCTGGGTGCTCCTGGATGTTCCTGGATGCTCCTGGATATTCCTGGATACTCCTGGATACTCCTGGATATTCCTGGATACTCCTGGATGCTCCTGGATGTTCCTGGATACTCCTGGATGCTCCTGGATACTCCCGGATGTTCCAGGATGCTCCTGGATACTCCTGGATGCTCCTGGTTATTCCTGGATGCTCCTGGATGTTCCTGGATGCTCCAGGATGTTCCTGGATACTCCCAGATACTCCTGGATACTCCTGGGTGCTCCTGGATGTTCCTGGATATTCCTGGATGCTCCTGGATGTTCCCCCCAGGCCCCTGCCGCTGATTCCCGGTGGCACAGGGAGGAAGAGGCTGCTGTGGGATGGGGTCCGCCAGAAAAGGGGGGCAAGGCAGGGACCCTCCTGCCCCTCTGTCCCCTCGTTGCTCTGGGGATTAATCCTGGATGGAGGGAGTATGAAAACACGAAGTGGCCACAGGAAAAGCATGAAGCCTCGAGCAGGAGGCACCGTGTGGGGGGAATTCCTTGATTTCAAGGGATTTCTCCTCCCTGCAGGGGATTTTGGGGAGCCCCGAGGGAGGAATCTGCATTGTCCCGGCGCTGCATCTGCCATGGAGCCCTGGGTGCTGCTGGACCCGCGGCAGAAGGCCCTGTACCTCGACGTGATGCACGAGAGCTACGAGACCCTCATGTCCCTGGGTAAGGACACCCCCAAAATCTCCTTCCTCCTTGTATATCCCCTTATCCTTTCCTTGCTCCAAGCAAAGCAGCTTGGGAAGAGGGGCGGAGGGATCTGGGCAAGTTTCCAGGGGGATTTCCCCAATCCCCAGCCCTCTCGTTAATTATTTTTCTTCAGGAAAATGTTATTGATCTCTCCTAACTTAAATTGAAAATTCTGGCACTGGAGTGCCCCTGGCATCTCCACATTTCCAGTTCAAACTGGGATCAGGTCCATGTTGTATCTCTCTTCCTCCTCTCTGGGAGAACAAGATTTTTAAGGGGAATCTTGTTGTTGCTCTATTGTTTTAAATCCTACCCCTGCTCCAATCAGGGCCACACCCTCCCCTTTTCCTCCTTCTCCTGTTTCTCAGCAGCTCAGGGGTTGATGAGTGAACAAGCGAAATTTTTAAGGAGAATCCTGTTGCTACTCCATTGTTTTAAATCCTGCTCCTCACGCTTTCACCTCTTCCTGCTTCTCCCTTTTCCCAGCAGCTCAGGGGCTGGTGAGTGAAAAAGCAGTGGAGAAAGGAGCACCGGAGAGCAGTGCTGGGCTCGGGCCGCACTCATCCCACAGCCTGGAGCGGGAGAAGCCCCTGGGCTCCCACAGGCGCAAAGCGAAGCGCCCAGACAAAGCTGTGCCCTCCGGGACCCCGAAACCCACCGCGCTCCCCAAACTCAGCTGCGCCAAACCGCTGCGTGGGAAAGGCGCAGCCCGGGAGCGGCCGTTCGGCTGCGCCGACTGCGGGAAGAGCTTCCCGTGGGCGTCGCACCTGGAGCGGCACCGGCGCGTCCACACGGGCGAGCGGCCCTTCGGCTGCCCCGAGTGCGGCGAGACCTACAGCCAGAGCTCGCACCTGCTGCAGCACCGCCGCACCCACGCCAGC
Source organism: Passer montanus (assembly GCF_014805655.1). Lineage (NCBI taxonomy): Eukaryota > Metazoa > Chordata > Aves > Passeriformes > Passeridae > Passer > Passer montanus. The sequence goes on from NW_024367450.1 coordinate 101,397, forward strand.
GACCGCCCGCACAAGTGCGGCGACTGCGGGAAGCGCTTCGCCGCCGCAGCCGAGCTGGCGGCCCACGGCCGCGGCCACGCCGCCGACAAGCCTCACAAGTGCGAGGACTGCGGGAAGGGCTTCGTGTGGGCGTCGCACCTGGAGCGGCACCGGCGCGTCCACACCGGCGAGAAGCCCTTCGAGTGCGCCGAGTGCGGCGAGGCTTTCAGCCAGGGCTCGCACCTCGCCAAGCACCGCCGCAGCCACACGGGCGAGCGGCCGCACCGCTGCCCGGCCTGTGGGAAGACCTTCTGCCAGAGCTCCGACCTGGCGCGGCACCGCCGCACGCACCTGGGCAGGAAGGCACTGCGCTGCGGGGACTGCGGGAAGCTGTTCCGGGCGGGGCCGGCGCTGGCGCGGCACCAGCGGTGCCACGGCCGGGAGCACTCGCACCGCTGCAGCGACTGCGGGAAGGGCTTCGTGTGGGCGTCGCACCTGGAGCGGCACCGGCGCGTCCACACGGGCGAGCGGCCCTTCCCCTGCAGCAGCTGTGGCGAGCGCTTCACGCAGAAGGCTCATCTGCTGCAGCACCGCAAGACCCACTCGCCAGAGCGGCCCTACAAGTGCGGCGACTGCGGGAAGCGCTTCGGGGAAGCCCCCCTGTTCCTGGTGCACCAGCGTGGCCATGCCGTGCACAAGAGCCACGCCTGCGACGACTGCGGGAAGGGCTTTGCCTGGGCGTCCCACCTGGAGCGGCACCGCCGCGTCCACACTGGCGAGAAGCCCTTCAAGTGCCCCGAGTGCGGCGAGGCTTTCAGCCAGGGCTCGCACCTCGCCAAGCACCGCCGCAGCCACCTCGCCAAGGCTGCAGGGCCCTCGGCCCTTGCCAGGACTCGGCTCGCTGGGGACACGCCTGCAGCTCACAGCAGTGAGGATCCCTAAGGACTCAGAGGTCCCTCGGTGTGATGGATGTGGAGAGACAACTGGGGGAAAACTTGTCTTGGGGACAAGCAAGGACAACAAGTGACACTTGAAGGGCACTGGGGTGGGTGGCAGGGGTGCTCTGTCGTGGCACAGGGTGGGATTTATCTGCCCTGGTGTCTCCCCACAGCAGTGGGTGGACACTTGCACCTGCTGCAGTCCAGACCCCAGAAAAGGGACAACCTGGGGGAGAAGGAGCCTGTTCCCAAAGGAAACAGTGCTTGGCTCCATCAGGGAAGGGTGGGGGAACCAGGGCTGGTTCTGATACAAAAATCCAGTGGTGTTGTGCCCACTTTGTGCTGCCAGCAGGCAGGAGAAGGGGTTGGAGGGGGCAAGATGCTCAGGGTGAGCAGGAGGTGCTGGCACAGGGCAGGAATAAAGTGGGAGCCCCACACCTCATGGACGCCTGTGTCTCTTTGTGCTCTGACCCTGTGCTCTGCTGCTTTCCCTGCACAAGCACTTTCTTCTTCCCCAGAGACAAATCCACGGAAGGATTTTGTTTTTTGGCTCAACTGCCTTCTACTTTATAAACTGTCACTCCAAGCCCAGGAAACCTAGCCTGGCTTCTCCAGCATTCCCACCTTAATGCACCCCAACCTGTCCCTTTGTACACCCCCAGAGGAGTCCAGGGAGGTTCCCAGCTGTGCTGGTGATGGGTACAGGTTGCCAGGGCTCTTTTCTGAGCTCTTTGGCTCCAAAATGTGTGTTTTCACTCTACCATGCGGGGTGGATTTTGGGGTGGGAGTGTGTTGGGATTTTTTAAATAATATTCCCCCTTCCCTGGGACTAGAGGGAGGAAAATCCCGGACCCTGAGGGGAGGATGGAAGGACGGGGATGGGGAAAAACAAGCCATTTTTCTGCCTTTTTTTCCACATCCCAGCACGAATCTCCCCGTTACCTGCAGGGCCAGCTCGGGAGGTGCTGTTGGCAAATCCCCTCCACCCCACTGCCCCTTTATTTTTTCCCAAAAAAACCCCCTTTTTCCACCGAAAAAAAGTGGGGACCCGCACGTGGGGAGCGGATGAGCCGGGTCCCTCCGATATCCTAAGCGATAAGAGTTAGAAAACGGAAGAAAGGAAGGAAGGAAAAAAGGAATTAAAAAAGAAAAAAAAAGAAGAAAAAAAAAAGAGAAAAAAAGGGGTGGGGGAAGACGCAGAAAGGTGCACAATGGCCGAGGCCCTCTGGCGGCCAGATCCGCGGGTCCGGGCGGAAATTAAAAAAAAAAAAACCAAAACCACTCAAAACCACTTTGCTCAGTGAAAGAAATTCTCTTTAACGTCCTGTTGGGGGTCTGTGTGTTTTTTCCCTAAAATGTTAAAAAAAAAAATTTAAAAGTGATTTTGAGGTTCTCCCGCCCCTCTGTGGGGACGGGGATGAGCCCCATAGTCTCTTTGCTTGTGGGGGGCTGCGGAGTGACTTCCTAAATTTAGAGCGGGGCTGTTTTAACCCCTGTGGTGTGTTTTAAACCCCTGTGGGCTGAGGCAAAGGCACTGCAGGACCCCTCATGGCGGCGGCCGCCTGACAGCAGGAAAAAGGCCAGATTTTTGAGGTAAAAAGGGAGTTTTCTGTCGAGGGAATACCAAGGAATAACCCCCAAAATGTGCTAAGAACCCCCAGGAGGAGTTTGGGGGACAAAACGTCCTTTTTCCCCTCGCTCCTCCTCACCTCGGCCTGGCGACGGTGGCTCGCTGCCCTCACCCAAGATGGCGCCCATGGCCTCAGGCTGCAGGCGCCATCTTGAGCTGGGCCGCGCGGGCGTCAATGGGGAAGGGGAGGCCGCCGCCATTTTCCCTCGCGCCCTACCTGAAGGCGAGGCCGCCATTTTGGAAGAGGGCAGCTCCGCTCCGACCCCCGAATTTACCACTTTTAACCCCAATTTCTGCCCTTCCCCACCGTATGGTGGCAAAATATTTCCTCCCCGGGGCCAGTCTCATCACGGACAGTGAGGAAACGTAAAGAAAAGGCAGGTAGATGGTGCTGTTGTGTTGTCAATCTGTCTCATGGAGGAGGGATTGCTTTCACTAGGGATATAAATCCCTAAATACTCTAGGAAAGAGCTGATGGAGGTTTATGGGGTCTCTTTTTGTACGTCTGGAGGTTTTGAATAATTTTTCCCTCAATTCGGCTTCTTGGAGTGGATTTCTAACACTCGTGGGAACACGGCAGAGAAGCTGATGCTGTGGAAACCACCCCCAAACCCCTCCACTCTCATCCCCTCATGCCAGAAGTCCCCAAAATCCTACAGAAATCCTCAAAACAACCTCTGCTTGCCTGCCCCCACCTCACCCTACTCTCAGGGATCTGGGATCATCCTAAAACCTGTAAGACTGCTACCCTCCCAGCACCCTATAGATCTCCACACACCCCCCTCAACCCTACAGCGACCGCAATAAAATCCTACCCACCCCAGTAAACCTCCTTAATCCTACAGGAATTCCCCCAAGCCATCCTATACACCCACCACAACTCTACAGGGCCCCCAAAACCCATCCTATAAACCGCAACGCCCAGATCCCATAGCAACGGAGCTACAAAACACTCTGTAGACGCCTACACCTATTCTGTTGGAACTGAGACATCCAGCCCGCACTCTACAGGGAGCCCCTCATGTCTGAGCAGCCTGGAGGGGACTCCTCCCCTTTCCCAGCCGCCCACAAACCCCGATACCCCTCCTCAAATCCTGTAGGGACCCCCAAACTCTTCTCAGCGCCCCACAGACCCCAATATTCCCCGTCAAGACCTGCAGAAACCCCCAAACCCCTCAGCAACCCCCGCGCCCCTCCTGTGGGGGCCTCGGAGCCATCTCCCCTCAGAGCGGCCCCTCTCTTTCTGCGCACGCGCGGCCACACCCCCAACTCATTACCACACCCAGGAGCAGCGCTGACCACGCCCACTCTAATTATATGCAGCGCAAACCACGCCCGTTTTCTCATTGTGCGCAGGCGCGGCCCCGCCTCTTCCCCCGGCGCAGGCGCGTGGCGGCCGCTCGGCCGTCAGTTGGGCGGCGGAGCCGTGAGGGGAGGACGCGCGGGGTCTGGGGGCGCGCAGACTTTGGGGGCGCGCAGAATTTGGGGACTCGCAGACTTTGGGGAGCCGCCGTCGCCACCGGCGCCACGACCGGCACCGCCACCGGGCCCAGGGCCGCCACCGGCTCCGCGGCCGCCATGGAGGCGCCGCCCGCGCCGCCCGCCGCACCCCCGGCGCCCTGCAGCGCCGCGCGGAGCCTGCAGGACGAGCTGACGTGCCCGGTGTGCCTGGAGTACTTCAACGACCCGGTGCTGGTGGGCCGCCCGCCGCACTCCCGGCGCCCTGCAGCGCCGCGCGGAGCCTGCAGGACGAGCTGACGTGCCCGGTGTGCCTGGAGTACTTCAACGACCCGGTGCTGGTGGCCGAGTGCGGGCACAACTTCTGCCGCGCCTGCGTGACCCAGTGCTGGGAGGACTCGGCGCGGCGCCTGTGCTGCCCGCAGTGCCGCGAGCCGGTCCCGCAGCGCCTCTTCCGCCCTAACCGCTCGCTCGGCAACATCGTGCACATCGTCCGCCAGCTGGGGCTGCCGCCCGGCCCCGCCGAGCCGCCGCCGGGCGGCACGGCGAGCCGCTGCGGCTGTACTGCGTGCAGGACCGGCGCGCCGTGTGCGTGGTGTGCCACCTGTCCCGCGAGCACCGCGCCCACACCGTGCTGCCCGCCGAGGAGGCGGCCCACGCCGCCGAGGTCAGTGCCCGGGGTAGATCCCCCGCTCCACGCCCGGCTCGGAGGGTGGAGAGGAGTCCCACTCCCGCTGCGAGGGCTCCGCTCCCTCCTGGGTCTTTTTTGGGGTGCTGCACCTCCCCCGTAAGAAATGGGGGGTGTAGTAAGATCGGGAACACCCCAAGTTGATCTCACGGCTTGGGGGGACCCCAGGGACTCCCCTCCACTCAGGGACTCCCTCCTCCTCCGGCACCCCCAGTTCCACGGGGGGAGTACAGAAATGAGCCCCCAGACCCCCACCCCTCGTGTGGGGTGCAGGATCTCACCCTGGGGGGATTCCCTCCCTAGCTGGGCGCTGCTTCCAGGATTGGGGGCGCGGAATCACCCCAAAACACGGGCACCCCGGGGTGGCGGTGTGGGATCCATCTGGGTTGAAATCGAGACCCCTGGGGAAGGGGGATGATCGTGGGAAATCCCACCGGCCCCCCGAAATCCCGCGGGGGCACACCGAGCTGAGCAGGGCGTTATTTAATCCCTGATCCCATCGGGAATCAGGCTGGAAGTGGCCTGTACCCCCCTCGCTCCATCCCGAGGGAGTGACGCAGAGCTAAAACTGCGCCCCCGAGGCAACGCTGGGGCTCCCCAATGTCGCGATATGGGGCGTGTCGCGACCGCTGCGGGGATTAATTTGTGAGTGTACGAGCGCAAGGGCTCGATGCGGGTGGCCAGGCTCGGAATTCCAGGCTGGAGCAGCGGATCCAGAGGGATCCAAGATGCCGGGCGGAGCCGATGTCGCTGCGCAGTGGCAGCAGCAGGAGGAGGGTGGCACCAGCACCATCCCGAGGGACCCGGGAAGGGAATTGTGAGATCATTAACCACCGCGTATTAATTAATTACCCCCTTTGAGAGGAGGTTTTGTCCCGGAACTGCCCTGGTTCCTCTTCCGGGGACGCTGGGGCTGTCTCGTCCCCCTTCCCCCCCCCCCAAATCTGGGATTTTGCCCTTTTTTTTCAGGACACAAACGTCCTTAGGTAGATCCAGGTTGTTGTTCCCTTGGGATATTTTTTTCCCCCTCATTAACCTACTTTTATGAGTGTTTGATAATTGGTTGTTGCTGAGATCCTCACTTCTCTTTTTTTTCCCTGATTCTTGCTTCATCTCATGGCTAAATTCCAAAGGCATCAACTTCTGTCTCTTTAACAGTCAAAATCCTTCTATTTAGGGTTTTGGTTACAAAACAAGTAGATTTATTTGCCCCCAGGGCTAGCTGCTCTTTGCACATTATTGCTGCGGCTTCTCTGCCCTCCATGGAGGTCAAACTACTTAAATAAGGATGAGTTTAACTAATTAATAATTTAATGAGCAGTTTGGAGGCAGCAGTTCCTCCTCTTGGAGGAGGTCCAACCCAATTTTGGGGTGCCCTGAAGAGGGGGAATGTGGGAGATAATCCTGGGAGGAGGACGGGGGTGGCACCAGAGCATTTCTTTCCTCGCAGGCAGATAAAATTAATTGACTTTTTTTTTTCAGTTTTTGGGCTGGTTGGGTGTTTTTGGCACAGCCTGAGGTCAGGGTTGAGGGGTGCAGAGCAGCTGCTGGTACCAGCTCCAAAAAAAAAAAAACCATCCCAGATTTGGGTGAATTTGGCCGTTTTAGCAGCAGCAGCCCTTCCCTGCTGTGGGGAAGAATTCCCAAGGGAAGAATTCCCAAGGGATCTGTCGTTGTGCTTCCAGGAGGTGCCCCAGGAGCACCTGAGCTCCCTGAGGAAAGGGCGCGAGGAGGCCAAGGCTGAGCGGGAGCGGCAGAGCGAGGAGCTGCTGGTGAGTCCAGGGGGGGCTTCACTCTCACTTGGGGATTCCCTGTGGAAATCCAGTCCCACCTGAATCTTCTCTGCCTTTTGGGGTGGGGGGTGACTCCCTGAGCTGCCCTCACGGGGGTGTTTCCCCTGGAATTGCAGAAGCAGACGGAGGTGGAGCGGCAGAAGATCGTGGCCGAGTGCAAGGAGCTGCGGGCGTTCCTGGAGGAGAAGGAGCAGCTCCTGCTCTCCCGGCTGGAGGAGCTGGAGAGGGACATTGGGCGCCGGAGGGACGAGAGCGTGGCCAGGCTGTCTGAGGACATTGCCCAGCTGGACAAGCTCCTGGCAGAGCAGGGCGGGGACAGCGGGACAGGGAGCACACCTGGCGAGGTGGGAGTCAGTTACGTATTTCCATGGAAAAAATTCCCTGCTTTTGGACACAGAAATCCCTTGCATTGGGCTGAAATATCCTAATTAGATACACTAATTACCCTAGATATGCTAATTACCCTAGATATTCTAATTACCCTTAATTAGAGGGACAGAACCTATATATGGGGATGAAAATTCCGTTTATGGGGGCAAAAAAAGTCCTGTTTATGGGGTGGAAAAAAAGGTTCCATTTACGTAGGCAAGAATTTCCATTTATGGGTCAAAATATTTATTTATTTACTTATTGGGGAAATAAATCTGTTGGGGAAAAGAATCTATTAATGGGGTGAGAAATTCTACTTCTAGATACAAAAATATCTTTATGGTGACGAAAGTCCCTTCATGGGGTGCTCCCAGTTTTTGGGGAGGATTTTGAGATCCCTTGAGATGCTGATCCTAACAAATTCCTTGGGTTTTCTTCCCCTTCCAGGGTGTTGTCCCAGCTGGTGGCAGGTGAGTGAACTGGGTGAACTTGGAGGCTCTGACGGCAGCTGGAGCTGGTATTTCAGCCCTTCCCAGGGGGAATTCCTTGGTTTTGGGTCCCTGACTCCCATGTCTCCGCAGCCTGGAGAGCTGGATGTTCCTCAAGCCTGAGCCTGGCTTTTCTGAGCTGGAGAAGAAGCTGAAGAGTTTTTCCCAGAAGAGCGCAGTGCTCAAGGAGGTGCTGCTGGAATTCAAGGGTGAGCCTGATGAGAGCCTTCCTGGAAAAAAACAAACCACTGCTTCCCAGCCAGGATCCCACATGGAAGTCCACCAAAATCAGGGCTGGGATGTAGCTGGGCCCTAATTCACCCCCCTGGGTTGGCTGGGAGAGCTCCGGGTTGTTTGAGCATTGGCTCATCCCAGGGAAGAGGTGGAAAAGTGATTTTCCTGGGATTTGAGTGTGGAAGTGTGGAGTGGGGATCATTCCCATGGCTTGGGCAGTTCTGGGGACTCAAATCCTTCCTTCTCTTCCCACAGAAAACCTGCGCTTTGAGCTGGAGAATGACACAGGTGAGGCCATCAGGATTGGGATGAGACCTCTCTTTTCCAGGGGCTTGCATGGAATTGGCTGGGATTCGGGGCTGTAACTTCCCTTTTCCAAGAGATAATGCGGGAATTTGCCAGGACTGGGGGTCATGTGGGCTCTAACCTCCCTTTTTCCAAGGGTTAAGGTTGGAATTGCTGGGCTTGGCTTCTGTGTGGGCTCTTCAGGATGTTACAGGTGGCTCACCTGGGTCCTTCCCCTCTGGTTTGGGGCACAGACAATCCATCCAGCCCCCACATAAGTGGGATAACGATCCCAGAGGTGACTCACCTGTGTTGTCCCCGTTGGGTTTGGGACACAAACCACCATTTCTGTTCAATCCCACCATTCCACAGGCAGTGAGTTCGGCACACCGAGCCAAGCCTGCCAATCCCACAGGTAACCCCTCCTGTTCTCCCTCCCCTCCAGGTGAGCTCTCGCTGGACCCCGACACGGCCAACCCTTACCTGGTGCTGTCGGAGGACAAGCGGAGCGTGCGGCTCCGCGGGGCTCCCCAGGAGCTGCCGGCTCACCCCAAACGCTTCGACTACGCCTTCTGCGTCCTGGCCTCCGAGGGCTTCTCCGCTGGCCGCCACTACTGGGAGGTGGAGGTGGGAGACGGGGAGAGCTGGGTGCTGGGCGCCGCCCGCGAGTCCGTGCGCCGCAAGGAGAAGGTCGACTTCGCCCCCGAGGAGGGGATTTGGGCAGTGGGGCTCAACTGGAAGGGTAAAAATTGGGATCAGTACCAGGCGTTCACCTCTCCCGAGACGCCGCTGTCGCTCTGCGAGCGGCCGCGCAAGATCGGGGTGTACCTGGACTACGAGGGCGGCTGGGTGGCGTTTTACAACGCTGACAACATGGCTCCCATCTTCACCTTCACCGCCGCCTTCTCCGAGAGGATCTTCCCGTTTTTCTGGCTCTTTTACGTGGGCTCCTCGCTGTCCCTCTGCAACTGAGCCCGCCCCGCTCACTGGTGGTGTCCCCTCTCCCCTGCCATCCTTAGGTTTTCCTTTGCTTCCAAGCAAAACGCCCCAAATCCTGCCCTTGGCTGTTTAGGGGGCATTTTTTTCCTGTTGCAGTTCAAAGTTTGGAGTCTTTTTACCCTTGATATTTTCCTCAGGGGCATTGGTTGGTGAGGGGGTGCTACTTGAGCACCCCTTCCCTGTTGCTGGTTAAACACCCCTGTAGTTCATTTTGTGTTTTTCTTTGGAGTTGGAAGCCCCGTGGAACAGGGAGAGGCCGATCCCATCCTACTTCGAATAGTAGCCAAAGCTTTGTGTCCCCCCTCCCCCCTAAAATGCTGTGTGGAGAGGAGGGGTGTCACCCCCCCCCAGTTTGGACACCATTGCTTTGCAAGTCATCTGTACCCATCCCATCCTGTCTCATCCCATTCCCCCTGGGGAAAGGGCCAAGCCCCTCCTGCTGTTGCTGAGTGATCCCCCCCTCTCCTCTATTGCCCCTCCCATTGTCCCCCCTCCTTTTGTCCCCATCTCCCCCATTGCCCCCCATCAACCCCTCCCTCTTTATCTCCTCATCTTCCCCACTGTCCCCCCACCATTTCCCTTCTCATCTCACCTTCTATCCCCCTAAATTCTGAGGCCCTGGAGTGCCAGGATGCCAGCGAGGGGATGTGGATATTTGGGGTCACCCCAAGCCCGGGCCGGGGGGGTTTTTGGGGGGGCTGGGGGTGGTTCTGTGTTCTTAGGTGTGATCTCGCGCTTGCCCGCTCCCCTCGTGCCCTTGCCCCTGCTGCTGTTCGTGTCCTTTGCCCTGTCACTGTTAGTGGGGAAATAAAAGTTGCTGTGCAAAAAAAAAAAAATCCCTAAAACCCGATAATTTTGGGGTAACCTGCTGGGGTAGAGCACCAAGGGGTTTTGGGGACACTTGCAATTCACTACACGGTCCCAACTTGGAGCTTCCAAGTATCTGTAGGTTCAAATTTAAATCAGAGTTTTAAAACGAAAATTAAATTAAGTGTAAAGGAGAAGTCTGAAGCACTGGGAGCTCCCACTTTTGGGGCGCAGCCCCACTGGGCATTGTCTCATCCCATTTTTGGGGCACAGCTCAAATGTGTGCTCCCACCCATCACCGTTTGGGAGAACAGCCTGACTGGGAGCTCCCACCCATCCCAGTTTGGAGGCACAGACTCACTGGGAGCTCCCTCTCATCCCAGTTAGGGTCCCCAGTTCCTGGGTGTTTGGTGTCTCCACCCCCTCTCCAACCCATTTTCCAGACCATCCAAATACCACTTTTCTATCTTTTTCCCATAAAAATCTGACACCAAATCCCACTTTTACCCAAAATAAGTCTTTATTGAGGATCCACTTGTGGCAATACTGCTGGGCTCAAGGGAGGCTGGGATTTGGCAAAAAAAAATTGGGATTTGGCTGAAAACTTGGGATTTCATCTAGGATTTGGCTGAAAAACTGCGATTTTCCCCAGTTTTGCCTCTCCCGTGTATTTTTGGCACCTGGAGCTGCTGCACCGTCCAGCATCACCCCCAGTTTTGCTCCAGTCCCCAAACTGGGGGAAGAGCCCTCTAGGACCCCCCGTCACCCACCCCGTGGCCCTGGGGCGTGCCTGGGTCCTGCCCAGCGCCCCCCACCCCAAACTCCAGTGGGGTCCTCCCTGCATCCCCCCCTCTGCCCAGGACATCCCCAAGCAGCTCCAGAGGCTCCACGGGCCCGGGGGGCTCCGGGTGCTGCCGGGTTCCCTCGGGATGGGGGAGCCCCCCGGGGTGGCTCTTGCTCTTGTGGGCGGTGACGTTGTCCCGCTTCTCGAACCTCTTGCCACAGACATCACACGGGAATTGGTAGAAGGAGTCGGCGTCGTGTTTCCTCATGTGCCAGTTCAGGGAGGCTTTTTGGCGGCAGGTGAAGCCACAGATTTCACACCTGGAGGAGCAAAAAAATCCCCAGGGATGAGGCGCAGGGAGAACCATGCTCGGGGCTGGAATGTGGGTTGAAGCTCCAGCGCCCTCCTGGCATGAATGGGTTGGACAGGAGTCATCCTTCGTTCTGTTCCAGCTCGTTAAGCTGTGCCTACTTAAACACTGCCCTGGACCTGCTGGGTCTGGACACAGCCAGCTCCAAGGGCAGAAACCTCGGGAGAAATCTCAGCCCAGCTTTTGGCTGGATTGCTGAGGAGCTGATTTTGGCTGGAAAAGGATGGCAAAAGACTCCGAGGCTGAGCAGGGCTGCAGGGATGGGACTGGGATCTGCTGGAAGGGCAGGGATGGGACTTGCTGGCAAGTCAGAAATGGAACTGGGACTTACTGGAGTGGCTTCTCCCCAGTGTGGATCCGTCGGTGGATGATCAGGTTGCTGCTGGTGCGGAAGGAGCGCGCACAGAACTCACAGATGTAATCCCGCTTGTCTGGGGGGAAAAAGAAAAGGGATCAGGCTGATCCAGCCTGGAAAAACCATCGGGGCCCTCGGGATGTGCTTTGGGAGCAGGGAGACTTCCCAGCGTGGGAATGGAGATGATAAAGGAGAGATTTGGGGAGCAGAGGGCAACAGTGATAGCTCCCGGGGATGGGAATTTGGGAATGGATGGGGAAGGGGGCACAGGAGGTGTGAATCCGATGGGATCAGGTGGAATCAGTACAGAAAGTGTGATCCACAAGGGAGGTGTGATCCACAAGGGAGCCGTGATCCATACCGGGGAGTTGTAACCCCTCCAGGAGGGTGTCCAGGGAGGTGTAATCCATAGGGGGGAGGAGGTGTGATTCCCCTGGAAATGCCCCACTCACCACTGTGCAGCTTCTCGTGTTCCTTCAGGTGTTTCTTGAAGTTGAAGGATTTCCCACAGGTGGGCTCAGAGCAGGTGAAGGTTTTCTGGTGCACGTGCTGGTACTTCTGGTGGTGCTGCCGGGGCGGGGGGGAAGAAAACCTATCAATCAGCTCCCAGGACACCCCACCGAGGCTCCCCAGTGCTCCAGAAAGGTCTTCCCAGGCACTCACGTTCAGGTACTGGCGGTTGGAGAAGATTTTGCCGCAGCCTTCGAAGTCACACAGGAGGATCTCGCGCTTCGCTGCCTTCCTGATGGAGAGAACGTGGGAAAAATCATTATCAGGAAGGAGGAGGAGGGTTGGAAAAGCTTTGGAATGTGAATCTGCCCCCAGCTCCTTTTTCCTCACCCACCCTCTCCCTTTTCCCCACGCAATAAAATCTAAAATGAAGCAAAGGAACCCTTTCAGAGCCTCCTGCCCGTCCTCCTCTTCCTGGGAATGCCTGGAAGCTTCCCTGGCCCCTTCCCTCCTCTTTCCCAGGTACCTGATCCTCTTGGGGCCGATCTGAGCCATGTCCTTGTCTCCTGCTTGTGGCTGCCGACGGCAACTGCAATAGGAAAGAGCCATTTTGAGCCAGGCCCTGTTGTCCCCCCCGCTGTCCCCAGGCCCAGAGCCAAGATTCCCGAGGAAATCCTACATTAAATCATCCTCAGGACCAGCATTTCTCCCATTTCCACCCCATGGACAGCAGGAGACGCTAGAACAAACACATCGTTCAGGCATTAAAATGAGAATAAATTCTTTATTGCTTGTTACAAAACCCCTTTCACGTGGTTTGGACACGTCCCAGGACACTGAAATTGGCTCCCAGCCTGGTTTGATCTATAATTCATCCATAGCTCCCTGGAAACAGCAACTATTCCTGGCTGTCACCCTGGAATTAAGGAAAGATCCATTAAAAGTGGATTAGAGTGGGGTTTGGGGAGGAGAAATAATAGAATGGTGAGAGATGCCAATGCTCAAGCATGGACTCAGCCTGAGGCTTGTCCCAAATCTCTTGAAAAAAAGTTTTATCAGCTCAGGGTGACTTTACCTGGGGAAGGGAGAATAGGAGAACTCCCTTAACATCTGTAAAGTCCTGCTTTGCTCATAAGCCAGGATTTTATCTCCCATTTTCAACTTGCTGTGACAAAAGAGAGGGGGGGAAATTAACCAAAATATTAAAAATATGATCCGTGTCACCAAGCTCAGCCCAAAAAGGGCTGACCTGAAGCTTGGGCTTGGCTCTGGGAGTGGGCAGAGAGCTGCAAGCCCCCCTGGTGCCTCAGAAAAGCCACCAGGTATAACTTTGGACATATTTGGAGGGCTAGACCGTGGGATTTGGGATGGAAACCAGGCAGAACCCAAAAAGCACCAGGAAAAAACCTCACATTTAATTCACTTTTGACCCCAAAAAGAACAGCCCAGATTGAACACAGACTTTTCTACCCTCACATTGGATTTGGAAGCGATGGCAGGGAGAGGGGAATAGCAAATTCCAACGTTACCTTCACTGGGATTGGGTCTCCAGGAAGGTTGGCCCTCTTCCAGCTGCATCTGGGGTGGTTCTGGAGCTGCTGGGAGAGGGGAGGGCATTCAGCATCCAAAAGGAGCTGCTCAAAGGGAGCAATCAAAGCCGTAAGGGAGCAGCACAACACTCACCTGGGGAAATTCTTGGGATAGGATTGGCGCTGAGCCTGACTTCCAGGGAACAGATGGAGAAGTTATGGCTGATTCCAGGAAAAAGGGGGATTTTCCCCCCTTATTGTATCAAAAGTGTAAGAAAATCCATCCAGGTGAAGTGTCTAGGTGTGTTGGATCTGAGGCCATGCATGGACCAAGCCCCAACCTTTAATGCTTGTGCAAAGCCCCAGTGAAGCCCTGAGGGCTGGTTTAAGCTTTTTTAGCACAAAACATTGAATTTTGTGTGCCTGGAAACCCAACACTCGGCTGCAAGACTGCTGGAGAGCCGTGGATCCATCCGTGGAGGAGATTGTGCTGGGATTGATGGATTGTGGGCTGTTCCACCTCCAGTCCAGTGGAGATTTCAATGCCCACCAACAGGTCTTTGCCCCCCTCCATGGCACCCCCAGCTTTGGCTGCCTCTCCTTGTTCCCTGACCACCCTGGACCGGTCCCACGAGGGACAGGGTGGGTGACACCAGGCTCATACAGCCCCTGGTTTGTGAGCCAGACCCCCATTTGCTCACTCAACACCCCAGACCAAGCAACAAGCTCTGCCCTGCAGTCAGCATCGTGGGGAGGGTTGAAACCCCCTCCTTGGGGACACAGAGCTCTTGCCCCAGCGCCAAAAATGTGATGGGGAGAAGTGACTGGAGACACACGACCCTCATGGAGCTCTTGCCCCACACTCAGTGGTATCACGGGGAGGGTTTAATCCCTTTGGGGACACACAGCTCTTGTCCCGTGGCCCACAGCACTGGGCACTCCCAAGATGATGACTCTGACCCCCATCCCCTCATCCCTTCACCACTGACTCACCTGACCCGCCTGCTCTTCTCCTCCAAGGAGCCAGAGCTGGGCAGGGCTGGCTCGAGCAGGGGCTGCTCCTCCTTGGCTGGCTTCTTGCGAGCCTTGGGCTGGCTCTGGCGCCGCTGCGGCTCTGAGGTGCTGTAGGGGGCACAGAGCAGGGCAGGTGAGAGGGGCTGGGTGCTTGACGGGGTGAGATACGGCTTGGATGTGGTAGGAAATGAGTTAGTTGGACACGGTTAGACATGGCAGGACATGGGCTGGACTTGGTTAGACATGGCAGGACATGGGCTGGACATGGTACAACACGATTGGACATCAGTTGGATATGGCAAAGACCCCCAGGTGAGACACGACGAAAACGCCTCTCCAAAATTCTGTGCTCTTTGACCCCAGAAACCCCTCATTTCAACACCACACGGACACTGTTCCCACCTCCTCCCCGCTCTGCCAGGCCAGCTGCAGCAGGATGAGCACATGGCAGAGATATGAAGCCTGAAACCCCTGCAGTGCCACACTGGTCTGGACTGGGATGGTGCCAGATGTCCCACACCACCCCGCCCTGCAGGCTCCCTCACAGCTCTCCCACCTGTCCAGGGATGGGTGATAGTTCTCATCACGCAGGTCGTCGGTGTAGGCCAGGTCATCACCCTTGGCAAAGTCCTCGTCCTCCTCTTCCTCCTCTTCCTCTCGGGGCTCAACTCCTGGCTCTGCGTCGTCCCCGGGGACGGCGCTGCTGGACAGTGACCCGGGTCAGCTCTGCCGTGGTGGCTCAAGCACAGACAGTGGTGTTGGGGACACAGGGACAGACACAACTGCTGGCCTCACCAGGGGATGCTCGTGGCTGCCAGCACTCACCTCTCGCCAGCTGCCACCACAGGCCCCGGTTCCAGCAGCACCTGGGGGGCTGGAAGTGGACAGGAGGGTGGTGAGGAAGGGCTGGGAGAGGTGAGGAGGATGGAAAGCTGGGAAGGATGGGGGTGCTGGAAAGGTCTGGGCTCGGGGCAGCGTCTGATCCTACTGGGATGGTGCTGGAACTGAACTAAGAACTGGGAGAGGGGCTGGAGGTGGGGAATCCAGGGGAGGCTGAGGGCAGAAAGGTCACCTGGAGGAGCTCACCTGTGCCACCAGCATCACCACGTCCTGTGTCCTCGTCCCCATCCCTATCTCCATGGGGTGACCTGGCCGTCCCCTCCAGCGTGGCCCTGCGGAGCGAGCGCCGGCGCCCAGCGCCCAGCGAGGGGCCGCACCCCTGGGCCTCTTTTGGGGGGTGGCAGGAGGGGCTGCTGGGACCCCCAGAGCCACCCCAGGAGAAGCGGTGCCCGGCCACGCACTCCCAAACCAGCGGGGCCGCGCTGCCTGGCGCTGGCAGCCGGATGTCTGGCACAAAGCCACACTCCTGGCCGTGGCCGTGGGACAGCGCGACCAGGCGCTGCAGCGCCGCCGGCTGGAGCTGCTCCAGCTCTCCTGGGGAAACAAAGACATCCGTGAAAAACAGCTCAGGGATGGGATTTTGGGGAGGGCCGGGACAGCTGCAAGGCCCTCTCCACCTTTCTCAGGCTTCTAGGGCTCTCCTTGTTAGGGAGCAACTGTCAAACAGCTTCCCAAAAAGGAGCTGGGATGCCAAGGGAGGGTTTGCCAAGTGCTCTGGGTGGGGTGAGCAAACCCAAGAACGGCTCCAGGTGCTTCTCCAGCACCCATCCCAAGAGGAATCCCCTCTCTCCAGCATGAACGGACTCAAACCACTGCATGCCAACGTGGAATCGGGAGGGAAGCACCTACCTGTGCTCCAGGTGCAGCCGTGAGAGCTGTACCTGCGTGGGGAGACAGAGGTGAGCGAGCAGAAACCTGGCTTTTCCCCCACCAGGGGCGGGTTTTAATGGGGTTCTGAGCTACCTGTCGAGGAGGAACTGTGCCAGCTGGGAGTGCAGGGCGAATCCGAGCTGCTCCTTGAGGCGGCACCAGCGCTCCAGGTGCCCGCCGATGCGGATGCGGCACTTGCTGCGCCGCGCGTCCAGCTCGCGGCGCTTCTGCCGCCGCAGGCACTCGGGGGGTGGCGGGCGACCCCCGGGCAGGGGCTGGGGGCACGTGCAGGGGGCGTCGGAGAGGGGCGCAGGGCTGCCCTGAGCCTGGAGGGGGCAATTTGGGGGTCACATGGACAAAGCCCCCCGCAGTCCTGGGGGGACACAGGGGGGACATGGGGGGTACAGGGGGGGGTGACAGGAGGGACACGGGGGTGGCGTGACATGGTGGGGTTGGGTGAGCAATTAGGGTCCCCTGGCTCCACAGTGGTGAATTTTGGGGGGTGGGGACACACACAGGAGGTGGCCTGGGACATGGAGGGGGTCACAAAACGGGGAGCGGGGAGGCATCCACACTGCCCCCAAGCCCCGCCCACACAGCGCCCGTCAGGGCCGCGCCCCTATTAGCCCCGCCCCGTTCAAGCCACGCCCGTTTAAGCCACGCCCCCTCCGCGCGGTTTCCCCCCCACCGCTCCCCCCACCGCACCCATCGCCGCCGCCGGGCCTTAAAGCGGATGGGGCGCCGGGAGGACGGAGGCGGGCGGAACGGGGAAACGCCCGCGACTCCATCGCGATCCCGCCGCCCTCTCCACCTTCGCCCCGCCATCCGCGCACCTCCTGTGCCGCTCCGGTCTCCATGCCGCGCCCTGAGGGACCCACCCCGCACCGTGCCCCCTTTAAGAGCCGCCGGGCCCCGCTGCCGCACCGCAGAAAAGATGGCGGAGGCCCCGCCCCGCGCCCCCCCGCCGCCCGTGCGCGCGGGGCCGCGGGGGCCGCTGGGAGATGTAGTCCGGCCGCGGGGCACGGTGGGAAACTCCCGGATTCAAATTGGGGATGGGCGCGGGGGGACCCGTGGAGACAGCAGGGGGGAAAAAGAGGGGGGCAGGCACCACTCAGCTGTCCCCGAGAGATTTCGGCACCCCCCCAAAACAAACCCCAGAACGACTGAAATTATCCCAGCGACCCCGCGTTGAGCCTAAATCGCTTCAAGCCGTACCTGGAGGAGCAGAAAAGCTCTTTCCCACTCGAAGTAAAGCCTGAGGTCCCAGCTGTGATTGCCAGCATTCACACAGGGGAGGATCTCTGTCCACCTGTGATTGCAAAAGTTTTGGTTGAAGGAAAAATCGTGATTTCAGGGGCCCCAGGGTGGCACAGAGACACTGAGAGGCTGCAGTGGGGAACTCGGGGGTGACACAAAGAGGTTAGGGCAAGGGCTAAGGCACAGGTCAGGGTTAGGGCACGGGTTAGGGTTAGGGGTTAGGGTTA
>NW_024367451.1:0-915 GCF_014805655.1 Passer montanus
AAAGTTGCCAGTAAAGGCTGTATTGCTCTATTGAGCTTTTCAGAATCTCTTCTTGGTATTTCTCCAGGAAGTCCAACTCAGAGTACACAAACAACTATAATTCCTCTTAAATGTCTCCTTGAGAGAGTTGTTTGGCGGATGGGAGTCAGGGCCTTGTCTGTCCTGTTTGGCACAGCCCAGGCAGGGCTTTCCCAGCCACATTCCACACTCCATTGCCCAGCTGGAGCCGCTGCTGCCTCTGAGTTCTGCTGGCCCAGCCCCAGGGACGCTCTCCTTGTCTGCCCATTCCCCCACGCTCTCTGGGCAGGGATGGCCTCAGTGGGGGCTGCTGACATCCTCAGCAACTTGGAGCCTGCTGCTGGATTTCACTGCTCCAGAGGCTTGTTCAGCCTTCAGCTCTTCAGGGCAGGAATTCAGGGTCCCAGGGCTCATTAACATTCAGAACCCCTTAACAAGCCAAGCCTCTAGGAATAATTTGATTTCAGTTTCCAAATCTTTTGTAGTTGATTAGAAAGATTTCAGAAGCCTATTCAAAACAAATACACTATCTTGAAAAAGACAGCGAGAAAATATTTGTTTAGGTCCTGTAATTTATTTTTACTTTTAATTAATTATTATGTGCAATCTCCAATTGACACTGAATCTAAGCACCTCCTCATGCAGTTTGAATAGATATGAAATTCAAGACCCTTCATGGCTGACAATCAGACACAGTCCTTACCCCCGCCCCACCATTTCCCCATCCAAGCCCTGGCTCTCAGAGCAGTCTTGTGCAAATCTCAGCTCCCTCCAGCCCAAGCTGGACCTGCAGCTTTCAGCTCCTTGGCTCCAATTCCCACCTGCTTTCCTTGGAGAAGGAGCTGCCCGAGACACAGAGGGATGTTCATTGATTGTCAGCCAACAAAGCCAAGGGAA
>NW_024367451.1:1169-3256 GCF_014805655.1 Passer montanus
TGCCAGGACAGACAGGTCTGGCTGGTCTGTGACTCCTGAGTGCCTGCACTGACCTGTTTTCCAAACACTGGAAAAGCTTCTATGCTTTTCTTTTTGTGGAAAAAATCCTCCTTCTCCAGGCACAAATGTCTGAAATTAGGATTCCACATTCATAATTTTGAACATCTAAGGGTTGCTCCCAGACAAACCTGCCAGGACAGACAGGTCAGGCTTGCCTTGGCCTCTGGTGGCTGCCATTCATCAGCTCCTGAAACATGGGGGTTCTGTGGTTTCCTTCCTATAGAGACCAATGTGACACTTTGTGGCCTTGTGAAATGAAAGGGCCATTGTGACACTGCAGAGCACCATGGATCCAAGGGACCATTGTGACACTGTGGAGCCTCGTGGAACCAAGGACATCACTGTGGCTCTGTTAGGCCCCATGGTCCCAAGGGGCCAGTGCAAATCAGCAGTGTGGGAGTTAGCTCGGCTGTAACTCAGAGTCAGCCAGATTTTGTCCTGGTAGAACCGGGCGTGAGTTTCAAGCCCTGGGAGTGATTTATTTAACTTTGGATGAGCTTGAGACTTCCCTGATAAGCCTTTAGTATTATTATGCTAAGTTGTCCAAGTTCTGCTTCCCTCCTGGTTACTTGTTTCCCCTATATGGGTATTGTTCTAGTTCTCTAGCCCTAAGTGTATATGTTGTTGCTTCTCCTTTATCTCAGGTCTTTGGATCCTGCCCTTCGTACTGTGCTCAACTCCTCCATGTTTACTGTTTTTCACCTCGTTATTGAAATTCTTTTTGGGCAATTCCATTAAACCCGCTCCTTTTCATTTTCGCCAACTTCACTCTTACGTCAGGGAACCAGAGAGGTGTCTCAGCCACCATCACTGCGACATCTGGCCCCTGAGCAGGGACCCTGACATTCAGTTGTGTCAGCTGGGGTTAGCTGAGAGATAGGCCAGGGCTCCCTGGGACTGTGGATTGTGCCTGGACCAGTGGATTTCCCATCACTTTGAGGGACCTGAGCCAGCATTGGTGGGGATGATGCCGGTTTCCTCCTGTGGAGCATTTCAGGTGGGTTTGGGAAAATACAGGACATTTATCGCCTATTTTGCCACCGTGTTTTTAAAATATGGATCCACATCCCATAATTGATTTGGGGTGTTCCGGTGGCTGTTCCCCCCAAGGCAGAGAGGGAGAAAAATGGGTGGTCAGTTGTCCAAGATAGAAAGGAGCTTATATGGACACTTTAAGTTAATTCTCACTGATCATGACAAAATATTTACAAAGAACAAATTAAAATCAGTCATGAGGTGGATCATTCAAAATTTTCCAGACACTTATGCTGACGAAATCCATACCACCAAATATTGTGACTCTGCGGGATTTAAATTGTAGAACCTTTCAATCAAAAGGGACCCCATTGCACCCCGCATGCTCCCCATCTTCCACACCATCCTCGAGACCCTTCACCAGCAAGCTGTGTGTCGAAAACCTGATCCATCAGTCACTCCTAACCCGGGACCTCCCCCGAAACCTGCCTTTCTTGGACTTGCCATGATGGTCCAAGATGGCAATGGCCACGCTGTCTTGGAGCATTGTGCCCTGGACACCTTGGGCTTGGCACAGCCTTGAGGAGGGTCTATGTTTTCAACAGAGCCACTCAAGAGTTTTAGAGTGCTTCAAAGACGTAAAAAGACAAAACCCCTCTTTGGCTGTGTGCAGTCAGATCTCCAAGCAAAGCAGATCCCAAGTGAGTGAGGAGAGACAGGATGGGGTTGGGGAATGTGGAGCAAGGCTGTTGACACTGGGTCAGAGCTCAAGGCACAGCTTCTCTGACCAGGCCAGACCTCCTTAGGAGAGTCCCTGGATCTATATCAGTCACAGAATCCTTTAATCACCTCTTGCATAATAAGAAAAATAATAAAATACATACTTTAAAATAGGGATATATATTTACTAGAAAATCTTTGAAATATTTCCCCAACAGGAAACTTCATGATGAACAGCACTAGAGCAGAGGGAAATCAAGACAGAGCCATGGTTTGTCAGGACTTGCTTTATGCTAATAAGCTCCATGGTGCATTTAGAGCTGAGCCCTGGA
>NW_024367452.1:0-1603 GCF_014805655.1 Passer montanus
ATGTGTAGTTCTGATTCTGTTTCTGCTGTACTGTAAAGCTATTCTATGCTGTTACACTCTGCACTTCAAGTAACATCACAGAACAGGAAAAATCTTGATTTTTTTCAGAGCAATGGTTGTGGAGATAAAACATAAAATATTCATATTTGGTAGCATGAGGTCTGGCTAATTGCTTAAATAAAGCTCTAAGGCATATCTTTGCTCATAGCAAATAGTTGTACTAACAAAAATATTTGGAGACTAATTGAATGCTTGGGTATCTGTTTCATTTCTTTGAGTGAAATAAATGTAGAAGTTGTTCTGATAAATATATCTAGGAATAAAGAAATACTTCATATCTCACTGATTACAAATACAATATATATTTGTAACAGTTGCAGTGTTGAAGTGAGGGCTGTAAAGGATTTTAGTGCTGTTTCCTTTTTCCTGTGTGTCACTTGCTGTCAGAACATCAAAACAAGAGCTCACCTGTTATTTTCCATCCTGTGTTGGGTGGGTCCCATTCATCCCCTGCTAACGTTGCAGAGCATGCTGAATCACAGGCACCCAGTGAGGAAAATGTGAGTTGACTTGCAGGGTGAAGGTTGTGCAGCAGGCAGGACAAAAAGCTGTGTGCAGGCGACCTGGTTCACATTACCCTCTGTTTTCTCCACAGCATTTCTTGAAAACTATCTGGGATGCATTTCACTCTGGGGTTGGTTTGAAGTAGTACTGAAATGTGGGGTCTGTTTGTGTTTTATTTCATTTTCTGTAATAGCTACAGCTGAACACAGCTGAAAAGGCTTTTGTGATGCTGCTTTTTCCCCCCACCACACACACTCCTGCAATTTTCCTCAGGTTATGCTGGGAATGGACCTCACTGGCATAAATAGCTTTTGCATAGCAAAGTGATTTGAAGTGTTGATTCCATTATTGGGATGGAGAAGCACAGGACAGAAAATAAAAATGCACTAGGAATGTCTTACAAACAATCAGATAATAATTGGATAAATATAGACGTGCACAGCTGTGTTTTACATGCCGCAGTTTCCAGATCTAGTTACAATAATTTTGTAGCCAGGGCAGCTTTGAAGTGGCTGTGCCCACTTCCATGTAACACACTGAGATTTGTGTCTGTTTCTGTAATTGCCCCTCCCTTGAGTCCTGGAGCCCCCAGCCCAGGGAGAACCACTCCTGGAGCTCTCGTTCCCAGTGCACAGGAGAGGGATGAGTTATGTGGAAGATTCTTTGGCTCACCTCCTTGTGTGATCTGGCATTTTTCACATTCTCCTTCCTCCTCCTCTGCCTCATTTTGCAGCCCTGTTGATGTAGCTGTGCAGTCCCTGGAGTCTGGCTCACTGGCAGAGCTCCCCAGTATCCCTTGGTGGGGAATTAACTGGGCTGTAGGCCGAGTAAAATCTATCAGTAGCTGGTAAATCCCACAGAGATACCAAGCTCTGTGTTACCTGCTCCTGGCTTCTGGTTGGGAAAATGACTGCAACTGGATGGGCTGTAGTGCTGAAGCCAAAGCAAGATTTAAAAGAAAAAGACACAAATGTTTGATTGTTTTGCCTTACAACAGTGTTTATTGCCACAGTTGATGACGATGATGAGGCAGTGGGCA
>NW_024367453.1:0-1603 GCF_014805655.1 Passer montanus
ATACTATCTTAGGGAACTTGGGCTCATTGTGTTTTCAGTCTCCTTAGCAATTGGCTGTTTTGTGTTCATTGTTTTCTCCTATATGCAGATCTTCAAGGCTGTGCTGAGGATCCCCTCTGAACAGGGACGGCACAAAGCCTTTTCCTCCTGCCTCCCTCACCTGGCTGTGGTCTCTCTGTTTATCAGCACTGCAGCATTTGCTCACCTGAAACCCCCCTCCATCTCCTCCCCATCCCTGGATCTCTCAGTCTCTGTTCTGTACTCAGTGGTGACTCCAGCACTGAACCCCCTCATCTACAGCCTGAGGAACCAGGAGCTCCAGGATGCCCTGCAGAAAATGATGACCCTATCTTTTCAGGGACAATAAAGTCCGTCTTTTCTGCTCCAGAACATTCAGAATGTAACTCCTTACAATCTTGGCCTTTATTTTTCTATTTGTCAATTTTTTCATTGGGACCTTTTCTTATTCTTTTTTCCTGTGTTTAAATTTTTTTTTATAAAATATTGTAGTACTACTCTGAGTATTTCTACATGAACATCTACTTTTCTTTTGTAACACAAAGACCTTCAGGAGGCTTGTTCCCTGTGCATTTGAATAAAAACCAGTGGCTGTCCTGAGCTGTGTCTCCAAGGCATTTCCTCAGCCCTTCTCTGGCTCTGCAGGGGCAGTGCCTGTGAGCAGAGGTGGAGGGAAGGGGCTCCCAGCACAGCAGCACGGCCAGGGACAATGACCCTGCCTCTTTCCACATCTGCTCTGCCCAACTCCACACTCCCCTACCCATCCCTGCCGTGGGTGCGAGGCCGGAGTGCTCTGGCAGCTTGGTCACTGTCCTCGTCCCACAGTGTCACAAAGGATCCTTGGTTCCATGAAGCACCACAGGGTCACCATAGTCCCCAGGTCACACAAGGCCCTGCAGTGTCACAAGGGCCACTTGGTTCTGTGGAGCCCACAGGGTCAGTTTTGCCAGTGGGCAGGGTCAGCACCAAAGACACAGACATCAACTGAAGGAATTGTGTCATTTATATAAGGTAAATCTGCAAAAATTACAAAAGTAAAACACATAATTATTAGAAAATAATTACAAAAGGTACAGCTCAGCAATGCAGCCAATCATCACCACCAAGGATTGCAGCAGTGATTAAGAAAGATGCATCACCAGTTCCCCTCAGCCATTACCATCCCCCAGATCCACACAGCAGCTGGGGGAAGCTGTCCCAGCCAAGGGCTGCAGAGCCACTCCTGGACACTGGGAATTCCTGCAGCTGCCTCCAGCCACAGCTGAGGCTCCAACCTCGCTGTGAGAGGGCCCAGCTCTGACAGTGCTGAATGAACAAACTGACAGCACTTCTAGTGCAGGAACATCTGGTTTCATCCTCCTCTTGGGTTCCTCCCAAAGCCTGGCCAGGGCCCAAGGAGGAACCAAAGGAGGTGACTTTGATCCTTCAGCCCCCGAACAAGGCCAGATGGGCCTTGTCTGTTTTTTAAATGCAGAAAGGTAAAACCTCATTTCACCAATGAACATATACAGAGATCATATTCCTCATAGTGATACATTAATGAGTAGATACAAATGTAAGATTTGGTGGCAAAGTTTATCTAGAG
>NW_024367454.1:0-1603 GCF_014805655.1 Passer montanus
AAAAATGGAAAAAAGGGGGGAAAAACTGGATAAAAAAGAAAAAAATGGAAAACGGGGGGAAACTGGAGAAAAGGGGAGGAAAAACTGGAAGAAAAGAGAAAAACTGGAAAAAAGGGGAGAAACTGGAAAAAGGGGAAAAAAGTGGGAAAAAAAAGGAAAAAAGGGGAAAAATTGGAAAAATGAAAAAAAAAGGGGGGAAAAGGTGGGGAAAAAGGGAAAAATTGGAAAAAAGGGGAGAAAAACTGGAAAAGGGGGGGAAAAGGGGGGAAAAATTGGAAAACTGGAAAAAAGGGGGGAAAACTGGAAAAAGGGTGGAAAACTGGGAAAAAAAAGAAAAAAGTGGAAAAAAATGGAAAAAATTGGGGGGAAAAACTGGGAAAAAAGGGAAAAAAATGGAAAAAAGAAAAAACTGGGAAAAAACTGGAAAAAAGGGGGGAAACTGGAAAAAACTGGAAAAAAAGGGGAAACAAGGGAGGGAAAACTGGAAAAAGGGGGGAAAACTGGGAAAAAGGGGGAAAATAGAGAAAAAATGGGAAAAAATTAGGGAAAAAGCTGGAAAAAAGGGAAAAAGTGGAAAAAGGGGGGGAAATGGGGAAAAATTGGGAAAAATGATCGGAAAAGGAAAAAGGGGGGATAATGGGGGAAAAAAGGGGGAAAAGCTGGAAAATTGGGAAAAATGGTGGAAAAAAGAGAAAAAAAATGGGAATAAGGGGGGGAAGTGGGAAAAAAGATGGGAAAATGGGGGGAAAGCTGGGAAAATTGGGAAAATGATGGAAAAAAGGAGGCAAAGCTGGAAAAAAGGGAAAATGTCAGAAGAAACAGGGAAAAGCTGGAAAAAAGGGGGAAATGATGGGAAAAATGAGTGAAAATGGGGGAAAAGCAGGAAAAAAAGGGGGAAAAACCGGAAAAAAGGAGAAAAATGTCTCAAAAAAAGAGGTGAAAAGTTGGGAAAATGGAAGAAGAGTCTGGAAAATGGAGGGGAATCTGGAGAATGGGGGAAAAGTCAGAAAAAGGGGAAAAAAGTAGGGAAAAGTCAGGAAAAACTGGGAAAAAATTAGAAAAAAGGGAGGAAAGGCCAGGAAAATAAAAGGGGGAAAAAAGGGAAAATGGGAAAAAAGGGGTGAAAAGTGGGAAAAAAACCAGAAAAAAATGGGAGAAAAAAACAGGAAAAAGTAGGAGAAAAGTGGGAAAATGCAGAAAAAATTGGGAAAAGGGGGAAGAAGGACAAGAAAAAAGTGGGAAAAAGTCAGAAAAAAGGGAAAATTCCAGGAAAAAGGCACAAAAAGGTTGTGGAAAAGCAGGAAAAATGAATTTATTCCTTCAGGGGTTCTTGCAGAGGGAAGGAAAATTCCAGAAGGTCCCCGGAGCGCAGCAGCGCCGAGTCCTGGACTCCCAGGGGGGTCTGCAGAGAATCCACCTGGAAAAAGGGCAAAAATCAGGAAAAATGGGGAAAATGGGAGAAAAGGGGAAGGAAAAGGGGAGAAATCAGGGAAAATTCCAGAAAAAATGGGGGGGAAAGGCAGGGAAAGGGGGAAAAATCCAAAGGAAAAGGGGGGAAAGTGGGGAAAATCCTCATTAAAATTGGGGAAAGTCAGGGAAAAGT
>NW_024367455.1:0-1600 GCF_014805655.1 Passer montanus
CCCCCCGGTAATTTGGGGAGGGGGCTTCCTGAAAATTCGGGGAGTTTTGGGGTTTTTTGGGGATTTTTTCTGTGATTTTTGGGGTTTTTTCTGTGATTTTTTGGGGGTTTTAGGTGATTTTTGGTGGGTTTTGGGGCACAGGAGGAGGAGGAGACCCCAAAAGAAACGTTCTGGAAATTGGGGAGGGGGCTTCGGAAAAAATTTGGGGCGATTTTGGGGTTTTTTTCGATTTTTTTTGGGTATTTTTAGGTGATTTTTGGGAGTTTTTCCTGTGATTTTTTGGGGTTTTGGGGGGATTTTGGGGGGTTTTGGGGCACAGAAAGGGAGGAGACCCCGTGAGAAACCCCCCGGTAATTTGGGGAGGGGGCTTCCCGAAATCTGGGGAGTTTTGGGGTTTTTTTGGGATTTTTTGGGATTTTTTCCGTGATTTTTGGGGTTTTTTTGGGGGTTTTTAGGTGATTTTTGGGGGGTTTTGGGGCACAGAAATGGAGGAGACCCCGTGAGAAACCCCCCGGTAATTTGGGGAGGGGTCCCCGGAAAAATTGGGGCGATTTTGGGGGGATTTGGGATTTTTTGGGGATTTTTTTTGGATTTTTTCTGTGATTTTTGGGTGACTTTTGGGGGTTTTGGGGTGCAGAAATGGAGGAGACCCCGCGAGAAACCCCCCGGTAATTTGGGGAGGGGGCTTCCCGAAAATTGGGGGGTTTTGGGGTTTTTGGGGATTTTTTGGGATTTTTTTCTGTGATTTTTGGGGGATTTTTGGGGGTTTTGGGGTGCAGAAATGGAGGAGACCCCGTGAGAAACCCCCCGGTAATTTGGGGAGGGGGCTTCCTGAAAATTCGGGGAGTTTTGGGGTTTTTTGGGGATTTTTTCTGTGATTTTTGGGGTTTTTTCTGTGATTTTTTGGGGGTTTTAGGTGATTTTTGGTGGGTTTTGGGGCACAGGAGGAGGAGGAGACCCCAAAAGAAACGTTCTGGAAATTGGGGAGGGGGCTTCGGAAAAAATTTGGGGCGATTTTGGGGTTTTTTTCGATTTTTTTTGGGTATTTTTAGGTGATTTTTGGGAGTTTTTCCTGTGATTTTTTGGGGTTTTGGGGGGATTTTGGGGGGTTTTGGGGCACAGAAAGGGAGGAGACCCCGTGAGAAACCCCCCGGTAATTTGGGGAGGGGTCTCAGAAAAATTGGGGCTTTTTAGGGATTTTTTTCTGTGATTTTTGGGGTTTTTTTCTGTGATTTTTTTTTTGGGTTTTTCTGTGATTTTTTTCTGTGATTTTTGGGGTTTTTAGGTGATTTTTGGAGGGTTTTGAACCCCCCGCTAATTTGGGGAGGGGTCCCGGGAAAAAATTGGGGCGATTTTGGGGTTTTTTGTGGGTTTTTTTTGTGATTTTTGGTGGTTTTGGGGCGGTTTTTTGGATGATTTTTTCTGTAATTTTATATATTTTATAATTATAATTTTTTCCCGTTTTCCTGTGTTTTTACCCCAATTTAGAACCTCAGCTGCGGGGGGCGGTGGCGCGGCTCCGGGGCGCTTTCCCTGTGATTTTTGGGCTGTTTTTGGTGTTTTTGGGGCGGTTTTTTTGGGTGATTTTTCTGTATATTTT
>NW_024367456.1:0-1599 GCF_014805655.1 Passer montanus
TTTTTTTTTGTTTATCTTTGTATAGTACAAACATGGATTTTTATAGATAGCAGTTACAAGCAGTTTTTCTATAGAGAATGAGATATTTATGAGTGCACCATAGAGATGCAGGGTGGAGAAACTGGAATCCAGTGTGATAGCAGAGGTCTTGAGAAATGAGGACATGGGATGCAAAGCTCAGAAGGGCAGAACACAGACTGATGAGGGAGGTGGCACAGACACAGACTGGTACTGGAGACCCCACAGCTATACACATTTACCCACAGTCAGTTATGGTAATGCAGACATGAAATGATCCCAACTGGATTCCCCCATGAAGAAGGAGAAACCATTAATGTGCACAGCCATTCACAAAATCACAGAAAAATAGAATGAGTTAAGATGGAAGGGTCTCTCATCATTCTCCCAGGGACAGAACTCCAGAATTTCCAGAAACTTTCCAGATGTTCTTTGACATGAAGGGCAACTGCACCACTTTGCTTTACTGGCATCTTTTTCCTAGAAAAGCCGTGTAGCTATGACTTAAAACATTCCACTCATGCAAATCATTGGGATTTAAAGAAAAACTTCCCTTGGAGGTACATATATTGTGATGCACTTACACTATTAAAGCTAGTGAGTTTTGCATCCTTCATTTCAATCAGACATTCCTTACTAACAACCTCTTCTGCAGAGAGGAAGTATCTGGCTCCTTCAGTTGTTGAGATATTTCTTCCTATACTGCATGAAACAACATAGCTGACTGAAAAAAACCCTAAAAGATGATGCACTGGAGTCAAGAAAGAAACGTAATGTAAGAATATGTGTGAGGTCTAGCAAAGATGCAATAACTTAAAGACCATAAACATGAGTTACTATAAAGGATTTCTTTATTTATTTCAAATTCCAATAAGATATGTAAGGTATCTGATGTTTCATGTTATCATTTTGACTAGATTCTGCCAAATATATTCTTAATTAGATTATATTCTATTACATTAGGTCTCCCAGATTTCAAGTACAATTTTTCCCCTCAAAACAATTTGCAGTGTCATGTTATTTAACCTCTCACTGCAAAGAAGGGTTGGAACAATAAGAAACTATCTCTGAACTTGTCCCTGATTTTTGCAACTAAAAATATCACAAATCTATTTCTCCTTATACTGCTTTACAGTAACTACATGTAATTTCACACAATTTTAGGCTGTGATTTGTTTATAGAAATTGTATCTGCTATGCTACGTCTGTTTTTCAATCAGATCCTGCTAATATCCAGTTTTACAGCTGAATTGATTGAAGCACTGAAATTTAAATTCATTCAGGAGTCATCTGCATTTAAGAGTTCCAAATTCAAGCTTTTTACCTTGACTACCAAGTCTACCAATCACAAAAAGAGAGCGCAATTTGCTTTTGGCTACTTCTCACAGAAAATGCCAAATCAGCATGCACATGCCACAAAAAATAAAAATATTTTTTAAAATAATTTAAAAATTAACTTAAAAATATTTTTTCCTCCTCAAAATATGTTTTGCTGAGTGAAATATATAAACCTCATAAAAATTTATAGGCTTGTAAGGAAAACAAACTGCAAGATTTTGCTATGCTCTTACACACAAACAG
>NW_024367457.1:0-1599 GCF_014805655.1 Passer montanus
CCCATTATCCCATCACCCCATTATCCCATTGTCCCATCCCAATTCCATTCCATACCGTTATCCCATTCTCTCATTATCCCATTATCCCATCCCAATCCCAATCCCCAGCTGTGTCCCAATCCCAATCCCAATCCCACGGATCCCAATCCCAATCCCACGTATCCCGGTGTTCCGTACTGCCTGGAAGCGCTCGTAGGAGGGCTCCCCGGGCCGGGGCGGGTCCATGGCCATGGATCCCCAATCCCATTGATCCCATGTACCCCAATCCCACAGACCCCAATCCCACAGATCCCAATCCCACGTATCCCAATCCCGTACCGCCTGGAAGCGCTCGTAGGAGGGCTCCCCGGGCCGGGGCGGGTCCATGACCATGGATCCCCAGTCCCATGGATCCCAATCCCATGGTTCCCAATCCCATGGTTCCCAATCCCACAGACCCCAATCCCAATCCCACAGACCCCAATCCCACGGATCCCAATCCCAATCCCAATCCCACAGACCCCAATCCCGTACCGCCTGGAAGCGCTCGTAGGAGGGCTCCCTGGGCTTGGGCGGGTCCATGACCATCGATCCCCAATCCCATTGATCCCAATCCCACAGACCCCAATCCCACAGACCCCAATCCCACAGACCCCAATCCCACGGATCCCAATCCCACGGATCCCGGCGCTCCGTACCGCCTGGAAGCGCTCGTAGGAGGGCTCCCCGGGCCGGGGCGGGTCCATGACCATGGATCCCATGTACCCCAATCCCACAGACGCCAATCCCAATCCCACAGATCCCATCAATCCCAATCCCACAGATCCCAATCCCACAGACCCCAATCCCACAGATCCTGGAGTTCCGTACCGCCTGGAAGCGCTCGTAGGAGGGCTCCCCGGGCCGGGGCGGGTCCATGACCACGTCCAGCACCATCTGGCCCGCCCGGCACGGGCGGTCACAGCCGCACCGACACCAGCTTGGCCAGCTGCGCCTTCACCTCGGGGTGCAGGTTCACCACCTCCATGTAGCCGCCGCGCAGCCCGCACCTGCCCCACGGCCGCGTCGGAAAACGGGGAAAACACCGGGAAAACGGGGACGGTTGGGACCCATGGGTGGGGGTTTGGGTGGGAATCCATGCATGGGAACCCATGGAGAGGCACCCATGGGTGGGAGATGTGGGTGGGATTTGGGGTTGGAATCCATGGATGGGAACCCATGGAGAGGCACCCATGGATGGGATCCATGGATGGGAACCTATGGAGAAGGGTCCATGTATGGACACCCATGGGTGGGGGATTGGGGTGGGAATCCAGGGATTGGAATCTATGGAGAGGCACCCATGGGTGGGATCCATGGATGGGAACCTATGGAGAAGGGTCCATGTATGGACACCCATGGGTGGGGGATTGGGGTGGGAATCCAGGGATTGGAATCTATGGAGAGGCACCCATGGGTGGGATCCATGGATGGGAACCTATGGAGAAGGATCCATGGGTGGGAGATGTGGGTGGGGTTCATGGATGAAGATCCATGGGTGGGGATTTGGGATGGGCTCCATGGATGGGAAGAAAAAGAGAAGGAGCCATGGATGGGAATCTATGGATGGGAGCCATGGAT
>NW_024367458.1:0-1550 GCF_014805655.1 Passer montanus
TGGCTTCCAGCCCTCTCACTGGCTTTGTTGCCCACCTTGGGATGCATTCAGGGACCTTCACATCTTTCTTCAGTGGTGAGTCCCAGGCTTTCACCCTAGGCTGAGAAAAGTGGGATAATCTTCTCTTTTTCCTGGCTGGTTGTGCACCCCAGGATAGGGTTAGGGCTCACTGCTGGCTCTTGGAGAGCTGCTGCCCAGCCAGCACCCTCAGATCCTTGCCTGCAGGGCTGATCTCAGCCACTGCTCTCCCAATTCATACTTGTGCCCCCTGTTGTTGCATCCCAGATTGAGATGATGGCATTTATTCTTGTTAAATTTGATCCCATTAATCATTGCTCAAACTTCCCCTCACCCTCTACAAGAGTGACCACCTCCCAGTTTAGTATCATCAGCCTGCTTGCTAGCATTGCATTCAATTACCCCTTTGGGTTTTCTGTGCCCTCTTCTTGCACTGAAGAATGTATCCCTTTATTATGCCTTAGCCTGTTGTGATCAGTGGAGTAATTCTGATTTATATGTAGGAGTGGAATTGTTAACATTAACCATGCAATGGTTCATGCAATATCTGGGACAATTTACAAATCATTTACTAAATTAAAGTAGAATACAGCTAGATTGACTTGGAACGTGTTTGTACCCTCCTGTTTCAGGTAAATAAGTTTTGGCATCTAGTTTTCTGGACCTGTGACATCTTGGAGAAACACCAGTACCTTAATTTTAGCTCAGTGCCTTCCATTTGGAAGAATCCTAAAGTTCCTTTGCCCTGAGTACAAATGACTTCTTCTTTCTGTACATTTGGTGAGGATTTAAGACAGGGGTTTTCTTCCTCCATTACAGTTTTTTCATAGCTACTTTGCACATAATGATGTTCTGATCTGAAAAAAACCAAAGATTTAAGAAGGGACATGAGAGGAACATGACAGTGCAACTATTAATTTCTTTTGCACTAGGAAAGAGTCCCGTGTTCTCAAGATCTTCAAAACAAACAGAAAGTCAATCCATTGAGAAAGGTGACATAATGAAATACAGATCTCTCCCCTACTTTCCCCAATATAAATGATACTATTTTCTACAGAATAACGCTCCCGATCTTAATATTGGCAAAAAGGGCTCCCCAAACAGGAAATGCATGTTTCTCTTGCTCTGTTCAGGCACTTTAACATACAAAGATGCTCAAAGTCTGAACTGATGAGTTTCTTTGGCAGTGATTATCCCACAACACTATTTAATTAAGCAGTATGGGGGATTTCCTCTTTACTTCCGCTCCAGGCTTACTCACAGATACCACAGATGCAGATCTCTCAAATGACAGCCTTTTTTCCCCCTTCCTAAACCTCCAAGAATTTAAAGATTCCTTTTAGAATAATAAATTTCCCTTTTATTGTGACTCAGACTTATTCAGTCCAATCCAGCCTGTGCAAACACGCATGCAGCTTTAAATTAGCATTTGTGAACAAGCTGGGTTTCTTTGGCTGTTTGCTGAGACTTGGCAGTTCAGTTCTTTGAGGAAAAAAGAAAGAGAGATTCACGTCTATTTATGGCTTGATTTT
>NW_024367459.1:0-1597 GCF_014805655.1 Passer montanus
AAATACACAAAGCCCATTAGAAAAGGCAGTAACAGAGCTGAAACAAATCTCTAAATAAGTGACAGAACTTTGGCTTCGTTTACTCCCATCATTGTTCTTTAGAGGGGAAGACTGTGTTCATTCTGAAGAGAATTTGAAGAAAGATGGTGGAACCAAGGGCAAGCACAGATTAATTCTGGAGCAACCATTGCCACATGCTCCATCCTGGATCCCCTCCTCCCAAGAGCCACAAAGCCTCTGGCTGTGCACACCCAGCTAGTCAAAGGAGAGAGCGTCGAACTGTCCTGCAGAGAGAGTCCCAGCAGTGCCTGGGGCCATGTCCTCGCTGCTGACAGGGACACCGGGGAAATCCTGTTCCTCATCCAGGCCCTGGTCCAGCCTAAAGCCTAGGCTGAGTCCAGGAGGACAGAGCCCCATCCCTCAGCAGGAGAAACTGGGCAGAGATTGGGCAATGGTGACAGCAGGGGCATGCCAATGAGCTGTGTCCTGGTTGCATCTCCACGTTCAGGAACTGCACCCAAACAACAGTGCTTCAGACAAGGGACACAGTGAGAAAGTAACTTGCAGAATTTTGAAATTCCTTGACAGGGCTGTCCCAGAAAGAACATCTCTACAAGGACTTTTGTCTCCACTGAAGGAGTCAGGGTGGTCTCTTTATTTCCGTCTAAAACAATTTTTGCAGTTCCTAATCCCACAGTTATACAAATCTACAACATTAAACTGCATCACTTCAGCACATCACAGAGCGTGAAGGAGGTTTTCTGATTATTTTGTGCATCATAGACATCACTCAAACATCCAGTTATTCTAGATGGGGTGGCAGTCCTTCTCTACAGGAACAGGCTCACAACAGTGCTCAGTCCATTTCACAGGAGAAAGGGCAAACATGGGAATGCAAATGCTCAAACACAAACACAGAAAATCATGCATGGACAGCTTTCTAGTCCCACCTACAAGCCTTGGGATTCAGGAACAACAATGAAACAATCAATCGGATTGATTATTTTCAAGTCCTTCTTTACTCTTGCTCTCAGTAATTAGCTTGTTGTTTTTATGGAGTTTTCCTTCAATGCATTCAACAATGAACATGTTTCGACAACTCTGTCCAGTTACATTCTAGCCTAAAAATTTGTGTGTTCTTGCATTTCCAAGGCAATCCTGAGATGACAGAACACCCAAGGCCCTCTAGCAAGCCAAAGGAAGATTTTTGTTTTGCATTTTGCAGCCCTACTCTGAGCTAGATTAGGATGAAGACACTGCTGCTGCAATAGGATCCAAATCACCTCCTTCCCTGCTGAGCTGGCACTGCCTGGGCTGCAAAAGCTCGGTGGGAGCAGCCCCCTGCTTCACCAGGCAGTAATTTTGAAGCATCTGCAGATATTCAATGTCTACACACAAAGCTCACATCTCAAAAAGGGACATCCAGAACCCAGGCAAGAAAACCCTAGTGCATACATGATATTGTGACTCAATAGCCACAACTTCCTTACATTCCTGGAGCTCAAAAAGGGCCTTTTGCATTTCAGTGAGGATATGATTTGTATGGCCAACAGTGTCATTGTGCTAAACTCAGAAGAAAAAGATCCTCTGTCTTGTC